>NC_090273.1:96765238-97069803 GCF_040414725.1 Anabrus simplex
AAGTATTGAGATAAATCTTCTCAGTATTTACAAATCTTTAACATTTATCTTTTAACAGTTCTTCGCCCACAGGCACTCGACTAAGCGCTGTCTTTCCTTTACTGCATTTAATCTATTATGAATAATTTTTACTCTCTTTCCCTTTTAAACTTTAACAAGCACTAAATTCCAAGCAACTCCATGTTGAAAACATCGTAGGGATATGAGCTACGAATTTTAGGTAAATAAAATAAAATATAATAGTATAAGAATATATTCTTTATTTTTTCCTAAAAATTACAATCCTTTCTTTTATCATTGTTATCCGGTCGATTAGATCAGCAGTTTTTCTACCAATATGAACGCTAATGTGAGTAAATGCAGAGTTTCACTTAAGCCCTTATAACTACATTCGGTGTGGACATTTAAAAAAAATCAAAAAAGCCTGAGGATATTCAACAAAGGAACACATTACAGAAATAATTATATATATATAAGTTAATTTGACTAGTATTTGAATAAAAAAGTAAACGAGTAACGAAAAAAAGCCATTTTAGGCTGGTATTCTAAAACTGCACTGAGACGTACTTTTGTGTAAATGTGTTACACCGCAGTAATCCATCATATTGCTTACTTAGAGATAAAAGTAAATTAATAAGTAATGGTAAATCACGAACAGTATTTCGAGCTAAATTTTAATTTTGTAGAACTTCGGCATGTATCCCTACATAGTCATGTTTGTGGTCTCGTCTTTTGTTATAACCCACCTTTGTTATATTCCACTCAAACGTCTTATTTCCGTACTAATTCAAATAACATCAGTACGAGATTTTTCAACATGAGTGAAAAATATACAGTAATTTGGAGTCCAACAACATGCCCCCATATAACACACAATGAAAGCTAATATGTAACTCTAATTAAATTCCTTTGTTCAGCTATGGTCTACCATTATACAAAAATGGCAAAAAATGGGAGCCAAGTGCAGTTCATAAGACATAATTAACGATACAAAACCGTGATGAACAATGACAAAATATTACAGAGAAGGGATTTGGAAAGGTTAGTCCAGAAGTCTATACGAAAGGAAGAGTATACAAAATTCACGGAATGGTTACCTGGAATTGTTTAAACTACTAGGGCCACTTTCACCCACACGGCACATGGGCAACTAATTAAAATTCAGTTCTTCAAGAAACTCCTATGATTCTTAGAATACCAAGTATGCTTGTCATCTTCGGTCCTGCAGATGACGAGTTGACGCATTGTCAGCGCGACGAATTATCGTCGTTAATCTTGACTATTCAAACTGGAGCTTTAATCACACCGTCACTTGAGAGTGTGAAAGCAAGATACCTAAAGAGAACTCTGGGAATATCAAAACACGCCCCTTCGTGACTGGCCTACGAACTTGCAAAAACGTGCTTCCTCATAGAAGACTTGAGGTTCAGACAACATCTGCCAGCGACGAAACAAGAGTCGGGACAGACAAAACAAGAGAGCGGACATCTGGCCCGAAGTCTACGCAACAGATGCGATGCTAGGTCGGAACTGGACGGGACCAAACAAGAATTTACGAAGCGCCATAACTAGGCTCGCGGTGCACGGTTTCCACCACAAGCTATGCACAAGAAACAGCTTCCACGAACCCTCACCAGAGTGTGTATGCAACCTCTGGGGGAAGGCCTGTAAGCGCTAGCACTTCAGTAAGTGCCACAAGCGCACTAAATCACTAATGGAATATAGCAACGAACAATGAACCTTAACTCTCTGCACGTTTGTGCGCTTTTCTTATTAATATTAATAATCTCACCGTCAGATAGTTCCTCAATTGAGGACCTGAATTCCAAATTATGGTAACTCCAAAATTTAATAAATTCAGGAAAGAGGAAGAACGTAATAGTTATGTTGTGTTTATTTTTTATTTTACATAAGGTAGTAACCACAATACATTCATTTAAGGTAACATGATTTTTGTATCAATTATTTCACGTGTAAAAAATATGGTAAAAATAGACTTAACATGGTTTAGTAGTAGACTCTTACAAATACAAGTAATTTATGCTATAGATATTATCACAAAATCCCGTTGGGAAAGAAGAAATGGGACATAATTTGTGTTTCTTACTCATGACATTTTTTACCTATTTATTACATAACACAATCCACAGTACTAGTCTCTGTCCGTCCGTACCACCTTGTTTATTATTAACAAATCAATGTTTACTTCTCACTTAATAAATAGCTTTCAAACTCTGTTCAGGTCATGTAACTTATATACTGTTTGTGAGACATAATGTTTTCTTACTCATAATCACTTCTTTACCACCACCGTAATTAACTGGTTTTTTTTTTATTTTAGGGATTCGTGAACTCTCTGTCCTCATCTGGAATGTACTTCGTAAGTGTTCAAAATCATCAATTTTCGCTGATTTAATGGGCAGAAAATTACCATACATGCCCCTGTCTGGAAAATACATACGTTTGTGTTCCGTTTTAAAGTCATATATCGCCGGCCAGTATCCAGTATTCGGGAGATAGTAGGTTCGAACCCCACTGTCGGCAGCCCTGAAAATTGTTTTCCGTGGTTTCCCATTTTCACACCAGGCAAATGCTGGGGCTGCACCTTAATTAAGGCCACGGCCACTTCCTTCCAAATCCTAAGCCTTTCCTATCCAATCGTCGCCATAAGACCTAACTGTGTCGGTGCGACGTAAAGCAACTAGCAAAAAAAAAATGTCATATAGGTGGTGAATCTTATTCCAGACAGGGTTGACGACACCTGCCTGGACTTCATTCTTATGTTTTCTGGTGTACTTCATTATTCTGTACTTCAAAATACTGAATTTGCCCCTTTTCCTTGCAACAAGATACATTGAAGTACGTATTTAATCTACCTATGTGTCTATATACTTATACCCATGCTAAATCCAGTCGATCATCTGAATTACAAATCATACTAACTCCTTGGCCACGGCCAAGTATTGAGCAGGTATTCGACTCTTTTTGTAGTAAATTATCATGTTTTACCACGTGTCTAGGCCGAAGTTGTGCATAACTGAATTGAGACTTTTTGGAGTTAGCATGTAATAGAATTCAGGTCCCCAGTTGTTCTCACATAGGCTGAGTGGACCTCAAATCAGCCTGCAGGTCAACGTAAATGTACCCGATCTAGTCTGGAAAGGAACTGGGATCCTCTAGATAAAAAGCAAACTGGCCTTTCCGAGATAGTGGGGCAGGAAATTATTCAGGAATACCTCATAAATATCAGAATGAAGGCAGTAAGTTCAAAATGCGAAATCGTAGCTATGTTTACTTCGATCAAAGCAAATTATTGCACATTTATTTTGTATTCAGCTTCGGAGGACAGCGTCATAAATTATAACTACAAGGCCGTAATAAATAAAACTGTAGTTCGTACAAGAAGACATAATTCGACAGGGCTATTTATTAAATAATGAGTGTCATTTATAACGAGAAAGAAGTTCGATAAAAATAGTAATTATCTGCTATATGACGTATTTGAAATGTAAAAAGAATGTCCTCACTTCAAGCACACATCACTACGTATAGCTACTTGTACGAAATCAGTTGGTCGTCGAAAGAAAAGACAAATCAAAGCCACCTACGTATGGGCCTAGGACCCACGGAGGAGTGGAACATAAAGGCTATCTCTATCTGAAAGTTCAGCACTGGGTGGGATATAGAGGTTAGCTCTATGTCCGGCTGACTTTTCCTCCAGTAATTAATCTGGTACTCACTTTTGTTAAAGGCTAACTGGACCACAACTCTATACGCCCATCCAGGAATAAAAAGCTCGTTTCTAAACATTTTAACTTTCTGGAAGAGAATCGAACCTTCATATTGTCCGTAAACCAACCACGCCTTTAGTACCTCGGTTTGGCAGTACGAATTCAGGAATAATTCATTAAAATCTGAACGAATGCATTAAGTTTAAGAACCAAAACGTAAGTTACTTTCGCTTTGTTCAAAAGAGGACCAAAATGTTGATGATGATGCTTGTTGTTTAAAGGGAACGAAATCTAGATCATCGGCCCAGAGGACAAGAAGAGACTGAGGACATTTGTATTCAATTTCAGGAGAAAGATTTAGAAGCCATGGCTGTAAGACTATTTATCGTTCGAACCAAAGCAAATAATTTGACAAGGCTATTTCAGTCTCTATTTGCAAAAATCCGTTCCCAAGGTTTTAGTTGCAAAAATGACCTTCTTATAGCTTCTTTTGAGTTAAAAAAGTCGAGTTTAGCTGCAAATCTGGCCGCATGCGTCTTTCTTTGAGTTTGAAACCGGAACTCATCTTTCATGCTTGAGGACAGGCCGATCACTTCAAAAGTTATTTTGTAGATTTATCATACAAGGTTTGTAAGTTATAAAAATATAACAGTCTTTGAATAAACATGAATTTATTATCGAAGAAGTTACTCTCGAAATGGCCCCAGATTCTCGGAAGGGACAGATGGTATGGAGGGAACGGTGTGTGTGTGAAATCCCGAAAGTTTATTATTATTATTATTATTATTATTATTATTATTATTATTATTATTATTATACAATCTGTTTTATGGCGACGACGGGATAGGAAAGGGCTAGAAGTGTGAAGGATGTGACCATGCCCTTAATTAAGGTACAGCACAACATTTGCATGGTGTAAAATGGGAAACCACGGAAAACCATATTCAGGGCTGCCGACAGTGGGGTTAGAACCCACTATGTCCCGATTGCCGAAATTTATATTCCACATTCTATCAGTAGAATCACTTCAACATTATTTACATCTATTCATACGGAATAGGTTACTAAGAGCGTGGTGATGATTAAATCGTCCTTTATTAACACTTATCATAGAGGACAAAAAAGAAGTCCAATCCTTCCGAAAATGAAGGTATCGGCATAAAAAGGAAGGGTATGAAAATAAAAGACTCCCGAGGTCTCGCAAAACTAATAGCACGAGGATCGGAAGAAAACAAGAGTTCACCCAGAGAGAGCGGATAAGAAGGATTAAATTGAGGAGACTGCTAAAATTAAGTGGAATCAATGCCAGATTCAGCTAAGGCCCCAAGATCGCCACTCACTCTCCCATTCACTGCTTTTGGTTACTTCTTGTCACGAGTAAGGGATTCCCAGGGTGTAATATATCGCCCCCACATACAGGCGATTACTTAAGAATGGCAAATCGTTTCTAAGCAGATTCTGTGCAAGTGAAACACCGACGATCCTTTCGTACCGAGCTGACCAGTGTAAGACGTAAACCGTGCGTTATGATACTGATTTTAGAGAGCATCTGAAATACCTAGAATTATGCGAGAATATTGAAGTCTTTGATGGTACAGAGAAGCCGAACATTAATTTACTCAGATATTTTCAATTTACGCTTTGATGCAAGAACAGCAAGAAGGACTTTCGATGTCAGAAGAACTTCGCTATCCGTGAAATTTCCTATCAGGCAGTTACGCTCAGCTTTCATTCTGGAGACAGTGGGTTGGATCCTCACTATCGGCAGTCCGGAAGAAGGTTTCCCACTTTTACGCCAGGCAAATTGTGGGGCTGTACATTAATCAAAGCCACAGGCGCTTTCTACCCACTCTTGGGATGGCTCTCTCCTCACAGGGAATGCCGCGTGCAGCCAAAGTTTCTTTTTCTTTATGTTTAGTTAGCTGTAGAGAGTAGATATGGGTGAGTATATTAGAATTAAGGTAGGGGATGCCCTAACATGCGGAGGTGTTCCTCGCATACCAGAGGCATCTCAATAGTTTTTGACAAGTAGGTGCAGTGCCAGGCTGGATTCCGCCGGCATGGACACCACTAAATAAGTAGAGTAGTTAGTAAATTGTTTTGTTTGGTTTATATTATTTTGTGTGGTTTTTTGGGTTCATAGTTAATAGTTTTAGTGTAGATAGTTAGAGCTTTACATTATATATAATAGTATGTTAGTTTATATTGTTTTTGTTTTTTTTGGTTTATGTGTATTTTACGTTCTTTATTGCCTGTAACCGATGGTACAAACTAGGGTGGCAATAAAGAGTTATCTTATCTTATCTTATCTTTCTACCCACTCCTTTTTATGTGACATCAGTTCGTACGATGTCGGCAATTAAAATGAACCTTCATAAAAACGCTCGTGATTTTTGTTCATAATTTTGAACTGTAATTTGTTTTCTATAAGGTATAAATTCAAAGCAAGAATATTCTGATGATTTTTTCTTGTTTCAGAGGAATGTCCTACTGTTACTTCATAATGCATTTGGGTTTACTGAGTAAATAAAACTCGGCCATAAAGCAAGAGAGATCTATTCCTCTGCCATCTTGTTGAATAAAACGGAACTTTGAAACTGACACGAAAGCAGCCTAAATTGTTGTAATGAAAAGACCACACATAGTAGCCGAGGTGCATGATAACTTTTTATTATGTAACCGGGCAAGTTGGCCGTGCGGTTATGGACGTGCATATGTCAGCTTGCATCCGGGAGATAGTGGGTTCGAACCCCACTGTCGGCAGCCCTGAAGATGGTTTTCAGTGGTTTCCCATTTTTACTCCAGGCAAACGCTGGGGCTGTACCTTAATTAACGCCAAGGCCGCTTCCTTCCAGTCCTAGGCCTTTCCTATCCCATCGTCGCCATAAAACCTACCTGTGTCGGTGCGACGTAAAGCAAATAGCAAAAGATAAAAAAATAAAATATTAATGCTAGGTTTGAGGAATGAAAATCCTTTGGTGCAGGATACGCTCACTAAGTTACGAAATCTGTATAAAATAGCTAGTTATGTCTGTCATTCACAGCTATATTGAGAAAACGACGTTCCAACTGCTAAAATCAATCAATCAATCAATCAATCAATCAATCAATCAATCAATCAATCAATCAATCAATCAATCAATCAATCAATCAATCAATCAATCAATCAATCAATCCTGATCTGCATTTAGGGCAGTCGCCCAAGTGGCAGATTCCCTATCTGTTGTTTTCCTAGCCTGTTCCTAAATGATTTCAAAGAAATTGGAAATTTATTGAACATCTCCCTTGGTAAGTTATTCCAATCCCTAACTTCCCTTCCTATAAATGAATATTTGCCACAGTTTGTCCTCTTTAATTCCAACTTTATCTTCATATTGTGATCTTTCCGACTTTTATAAACGCCACTCAAACTTATTCCTCTACTAATGTCATTCCACACCATCTCTCCACTGACAGCTCGAAACATACCACTTAGTCGAGCAGCTCTTTTTCTTTCTCCCAATTCTTCCCAGCCCAAACTTTGCAACATTTTTGTAACGCTACTCTTTTGTCGGTAATCACTCAGAACAAATCGAGCTGCTTTTCTTTGGATTTTTTCCAGTTCTTGAATCAGGTAATCCTGGTGAAGGTCCCATACACTGGAACCATACTTTGGTTGGGGTCTTACCAGAGACTTATATGCCCTCTCCTTTACATCCTTACTACAACCCTGAAACACCCTCATAACCATGTGCAGAGATCTGTACTCTTTATTGACAATCCCATTTATGTGATTACCCCAATGAAGATCCTTCCTTATATTAACACCTAGATACTTACAATGATCCCCAGAAGGAACATTCGCCCCATCAACGCAGTAATGAAAACTGAAAGGACTTTTCTTATTTGTAATACTCACAACCAGACTTTTAACCCCGTTTATCAACATACCATAGCCTGCTGTCCATCTCACAACATTATCGAGGTCACGTTGCAGTTGCTTACATTCTTGTAACTTATTTATTACTCTATAGAGAATAACATACAATACAATGAACCTCTCACGAAAATGACTTTCGTACGTAACAAGAAAACGTTTCTATCAGGGAAGTTATTGTCTCATTTGCCATGATGCCGTAGGTACACAGCTATATCTATCGACTTTTATTGTCGCCTTCCACATATACTGTATATGGAGAAAATTTGAATGTTCGAGAGTTAAACTGGTATCAAATATGGGCTGCAAGAATAACACATTGAATACTACCATACTTGAACTAATTAGTGAAAATTCCATCTTTCAGTGAAATGAATGTATCATTCCCCCCCCCCCCCCCCAGTTATCTCTGTCGATAAGCACGAAACATAGCATCCCACTTGATGGCCGTGGTCGTGATCGCTGCTCAGTCCGGTGGTATCTGAAGGTGCTCAAATACTTCAGCCCCGTGTATGTAGGTTTACTGGCAAGTAAAAGAACTCCTGCGGGACTCAATTCCGGCACCTCGGCGTTTTCAAAAACCAGTTAGTGGGACGTAAATCCGATACCATTATTGTTGTCCGTGGTCGTTAAAGCGTTAAGTTTGTATGTTCTGACATGGTGGTTAGCCAGTTCGAGACCCGTTCATTGAGAATACTTTTACCATCAGAATGTTGGCCGATAGAGAAAGGGGGGTAATATTACAGAATTCCTAATTACTAGAATGCGTGACAAAAGCCTGATTAAATTCCGCAGTGCTCATATGGAGGGAGAACATACGGCACTGTTGATGGGGATTCGTTTTAAACAGTTGTTCGTAGATCCACACACGTCAAAACATAATTCCGACCTACAAATGCACTGAATATGGTTTGTAAGGAAATACCAAAATACCTGTTTTGATTCGACTAGAATGTCGTATAAATCGTGGAAAGTGGAACTTTTATTCATAAGCTATATTAATAGTTCATTTAAAATTTCCAGTTACTTTATATATATATTCGACTCTCAAGGATAGGCTTATATACTAGTATTTCCTGAGGGCTAATAATGTGCGGAGAGAGCGTATTTTTCCAGACCACTCTTTATCCAACGACAACAGTTTTTAATACAAGAGGCCAATAGTAGAAAGACAATTTATAAGGCTGTGATAGGTTAACTACATGTGAAGAAGGTGGATATTCTGTGTGACATACAGAGTGGGAGCCACTCCACTATCAATTTCACCAATGGAGATACATTATCTACTATTTGCAGCGAACAAGAAAGGAATTTGTATTCAGGAGACTTGTAACAATGGGAGAAAAAAGAGATTTCTCCACCTCGATACATATATTTTCAGACTTAAACGGTTGTCGATATTCCATATCTCCCTTTGAGTTACGTCTTCTAGCTGAAGCCAAAGGAGGAAGCAATGTCACGCATGGGAGGGCACAAGAGCACCTCCCTTCCCCCGCCATATTTATCCATTACTGAAAGCCATATCAAAAGGGCTGTACGCAATCTTATTCCATTTCTGAATCTATCACAACCGTAAAGCGGGTTGTGCGGTCGTCTTTTCAACTGATGCAGATTCAAGATCACAGCTACTACAAAATTTTCTTGACTATTCTGTCACAGTATACTGTTATCTCTTTTCTCCTCAACGAGAAATGTTCAACCTTTTAATTATGGCCTGAAGGCGTTCATGAAAATTTGGTATACAGTGCACACTTCTTTAATTCGAACTCCAAGGGGAATCAGAAAAAATAGAATTATCAAAAATTCGAATGAACCAAGTATAACTATTTTAACGAAAATATAGTATAGTACTGTGTAAATACATAAAATGTATTTATTTATTTATTTATTTATTCATGAAAGGACCCTAACGAGCGAAGCTCACTTTAAGGGGCTGTATACGTACATTAGACATACGCATTACATTCAAAATGTAAAAAATTTGTACATACTGAAGTTGTGATATGTGTTAGTTACAATAAAAACTACTATAATAATACAAACAATAAAATGAACAAAAACTAGAATCAAATTGAAAGACATTAATTTAAAGCTTGACTAAAAACAAAAGCAATTTTTCCATGTTTACCTTAGTAATTTTCACATATATTTTTTGGAATACGTAGGTATGAAACAATATTTTCCTTAAATTAAGTTTATATTTATTAATTGTTAAGATATATTTTATTTCATGAGGTAGTTCGTTGTATATTATAATTCCAATTCAACATATCCTAGGTATTTCTGGGGTCGCTGGAGTTACCAAGACTCATTTTGATATTGACTGTGGGTTTAAGGCAGATGCCCTTCCTGACACTACGTAAGTTTTGAGATGAAAGTCTCAATTCAGCATCGATCGGTACTCGAACCTCTTACTTTGGGGTGGAACGCGAACAGCCAAAACACTGGCTCATCTCACCATCCCTCAAACCGATTCTCTAGGAAATACGTAGATCCAATTCCCTGTCCAGAAATTCGTGATCCGCAAAAAAAAAGGTTGTTTCTACTTTCTAAATGGTCCAGAGGTTCACTCAGCCTGCAACATAAATTAGTGCTAAGATATTTTGGCTAGTGGTTTGACGTCGCATTAACACATCTAAATATTTCGGCGACGCAAGGATTGGGAAGTGATAGGCTTACAAAGTCTTCTTTCATCAGAATGAGTACTCCCCCTCCTTCCAGTCCTATCATGTCTCTACGACAAATACTCAAGTTCCGTGAGAAAATTTCT
The DNA here is from genome assembly GCF_040414725.1 of Anabrus simplex. Taxonomy (NCBI): domain Eukaryota; kingdom Metazoa; phylum Arthropoda; class Insecta; order Orthoptera; family Tettigoniidae; genus Anabrus; species Anabrus simplex. The sequence goes on from NC_090273.1 coordinate 96,775,656, forward strand.
TCAACTATATATAAATTCTCAGCCATGATTCAACTTCTATTAAAATACGTGGTAAGTATATATCTATCAAATTACATTCCTTTCTTTACAATATATTCAACACTAACATTTTCATATCATCCATACTTGACGTCTAGATCCCTGAACCCTTACCACCGCTACCTGACCCACCCCTTTTCCCTGAATATACCTCCCTATAACTCTCCTAAACAAACTTCCTAACGCACTTCAAGTGAAGGCCATCTCAGCGTAGATTCCTATCTCCTACCTATCCATTACGATCTATAAATCTCACTCCCAGTTTCCCAATTTCCCACATACCCATTCCACAACGTCATTTAAATATCCAATTAACCTCCAGTCAGTATCACTCCTATACAGTATCCTACTGATAATCTCCGCTTCCTTAAATTTCTTCCGTGTTGCTGTAACCAGATTACACACATCGCCAACTGTGTTAGTTCCTATTCCTGCTTGTCTTAAGTTACTTGTACCAACTTGGAAGATTAGTTTGATAATGTTTAATTTTTGCATTATTATCATTATTATCATAACAATAAGTACCGAGATTATGCATAGCAGAATCCGCTCTGTCATAGGCGTTCGTGGCCAGTACGTACAACATTTTGGTTTTCTAGTGATCAAAGCATGTTTCATGAAAAAGAGCAAACGCTTCATAAATGCAAATTTCTCAATAAGGTTTCCAGCTGTCTCCTCTGAACTTACGAGGCTAGATTTCTCTTCATTTTGATGCAATATTCAGGAAAGCCCAAACGTAAGCACTTACACAAGGATTAGGACATGATTATGAAGCATTTCTCTTTCATCAATACTCACCAAAGGTATAAGAGTTCATCCTTGATTTCCACAAAATCAAAACTTTCTACGAGCGGTATCTACACGCAAACATTCAGACGACTCCTAGAGTATCCTAATCTCATATTTCAAACTCAAACTTAGGTTAGTTCGGCACCAAGATAGCTAGAGTGTAAGAGAAACTAATGTAGTTTGGATTTATTTATTTATTTATTTATTTATTTATTTATTTATTTATTTGTTTATTCTTCTTCTGCGGGAATGGGTCCCTTCAGACCACGCGGTATCAACACTTGTTGAGCTTTCCCCCTTGCTCAATAGCTTTTAATTTTCATCGCGTGTTATAAATTCTATTCCTCCGACCAGGTACGTCGTGTTGGTTCCTTCTCACCTTCCTTAGACCCCGCTGTGCGAACATTTTTTCTCATTACATTTCTATCTTCCAGATTTGGTGATCCTAATTCAGTGAGGTCTTCCTTTACTTGCTTGCACTATTTTGATCTCGTAAGTTTGATTTGCAGAATTTTGTGTATTCGATGTACAGTATACGACTGGTGTTATTAATTCTTTCTGAATGGCTTTGAACATTCAATTTTTCGCAGTCTCATTGTATCGGTAAGTTTAAACATTGCGCGAGCAATGTCACTTCTCGGTTTGTTGTATCGATTTTCTGACATCACCGATATCCGCGCCCTCCGAGCCTACTATGTATCTTGCATCCTACCGATTATTGAATTCGCGTCTCCCATTTGGTCTACCTCTTCACCCACTAATCTGAATCATATTGACCGCGTGCAGTCATTCTTCTGTGCCATTGTTAGAGCCAGAGTATCTGATTGTCGAAACTTGAGCAGTAATCAGATACCCGTTATCTAGTCGCAGGAATGTAGCCGACCTTAGATTCCTATATAACGCTGTTAACGGTTTATTTCGTTCTCCTGAACCTGCATCCTTCTTTTCCTTACATGTTCCAACTCGCAAAACCAGGATTACTCCGCCCCTTCATATTCCGTATTCCCGCCTCTCTCTCGTTCAAAGAAGTTTATTTATCCGCATACCAACCCTCCTTAACTCTTTATCTTCTGACAGGAACTTGGTCGTTTTTCTTCGCATGCCTCCTTTAATCGATTCTTCCTTAACTTAACCTAGTTCATTTTCTTCATATTCCTTTTTTCTCTTCTCATTGCTGTCCTCTCTTTTGTACATAATATAATATTTATTTATTTTTTACTGTACTATACAATTACTTAAGTGTTATATCTGTACTTATCTTACTGTGCCTAGCTATAAGTTCTTCTCTTCATTTTACGTTCAAAAATTTTTCTCGTTGTTTCTTCAGCCTTTATTTTTTGTTTTTATATGTTGTCTCTCTAATTTTGTTAGTTTTTAATTTTTTCCTCTATTTTTATCGTTAGATGTTTTTTCGTCATTATTCTTCCACTTTTCTTTATGCTTGCCTTGTGCTACTCTATTGTAAATATGTATTTCATTGCGGAACTCTGTAATTCGGCTTCTCGCTGTTTTGGTTTCCCAAATAAATAAATAAGAAATATATATATATTACCGAGTTGGGCTTAGGATAATGTATTCCACTTTTCATTCTAGGCCCTAAGACGTTTCTCATGCCTTTCATTTCTTTAATCCCTAATTGCTCCTTTATGATGTAAATTAAGTAATGTGAAGTAATGAAGAATTTTATTGCTCCAGGACAAGGACTTTTTTTATTATAAACATTCTTTGTGTATTGAAAAGCAATTTCCACTTACTGAATTCTTGAAGCTACTAATTTTTCATTGCCATTTTGAGTGAAACCATTCACCTAAGTGCTTTATTTCCTTTACTTTTCCAATTTTATTCATGTCAATGGTAAGTTCAGTTGATGCATTTTTTTAATATTTGTCATATATTTATTTGTTAATTGATTTTGTTACGGGGATACCCGTGGAGCAGAAAGAGGTTAAAGAAGTTGCCGGGGTGGAGGGGTTTATCTACAATATTAAAATTAATTTAAAACTTCAATTGAAGATTATATTTATTTTAGCACTTCAAACTTAACCATTTTTCACTAGGTGAACACAACAACATATCAGGTACAAAAGCAATCTTGAAGCAAGACTAGGAAAATTCAAAAACAGTGAACTTTACAGATTCTGGGCTTCAGGCCCGTAGTTTTACAATTCCAGATACACCGGATCCAGTTGACAGAATTTCAATTAAAATAAGGAATCCTTTAGTCAATCATTTTTACAGGGGTAACCAGTACCCTACCTACAGGGCCTTTGCGAAAAAGAACAGGTTAAGTAAACGGCCCGAAATACAAACTGAATGGAGGCGTACACTGCACTCCCAGGTAATGAAAATTAAAACCTACAGGGCTCTCGGCCGATGAAACAGGAGCTAATCCCAAGCTACCTGAGGTGGCGCGCATGGAAATAACGGTAATACATTACAGAAAACAGGTTGCTAAATCGCAGACACCTCAAATCAATATGGAAAGCTCGCGAGGGTAACTCACTCTCTATCCCCGATTTACAATTAAAGATATTATGAAGTTTTTACATTAGCCGAAAGAAAAGTTACATTTTAGAAAAGGTTACATAGTAAAGTTTCGGACCTTCCCCTTGGAATAATTTGCGGCTACAGCAAGAAAGATGGAATTATGTGGCCATTACGTTGTAGATGTTCTGCTGACTGAAGAAAGAGGCGACCCCGCCTCCTGCCTTAACGCACACACAGACTGACGATGAACAATTGGCAAGGAAACGTGAAAAGCCGTACAGTTTATAAACCCTCAGGGAAGGTTCAAGATCATTCAAGACTAATCAGGACACACCCTCTTAATTTTTATTCGTTAACACAAAGTGGACAAGAAATGCGGGATTGGTTGAAAATTAATTACCAAAATTTATGTTTGGTCCGATTCAAAGCTGGCGGAAAGAAATGGAAGTGTTGCCAATCCACAAATAAATGAACATAGATCAGTTATGGACAACCTAGACATACAAAACTTCTTGAAATTATAAATTCTTTCACTTTGCACCAGGGTGCATGATCATAGATTTTTGGTAGTGTCATCTGTAGAAAAATGTCCAAACTTCTTGATGTATAGAAAAAGAAAACAAGGAGAATTTCAGTCAGTTTAGGAAACTTCACAACAAAACAGTTGCTTAATATTTAAGTGCTGACATCTTCTGATTAAATTTCCAACTCGTTGTGTTATTAGTTTCACTTTTTGATCGATAGGGGAGTTCTTAAGGCGCTAATTTTGAATGCGCGGGGTTGAGGTGTACTTCCCGGTATATATTTATTTATTTATTTATTTATTTATTTATTTACTCATTTATTTATTTATTTATTTATTTATTTATTTATTTATTTATTTATTTATTTATTTATTTATTTATTTATTTATTTACTAGCTGTTGCCCACGGCTTCGCTCGCGAGGATTTCGTAAGTTGATAAAAATTAATTGTTCCTCGGTACTGCACTAAGACAATATTCGAAAATCCCTAAAGTATAAAAACTCGCCGAAAAATTGCATTTCATTTACGCCAGAACCTGTTTGTAAACCACGTTTGTGTCATTGTCTTTTGGAGCTAAGATGACCAAGCTACTGGCAGAGCTAAATCTGGAACTTGCGACATGGAGCTCTACATGTGAGAAACAGTCAAGAAAAGGGTTTCATCATTTCTAAAGGAGATAACAAACACCAGTTTTCACGCCTGTAACATGTTAAGTTTATGAGAGATACTGTAGACATACTAATTTTAAAACTGCCCCACTCCTTGGCTGAGAGTTCATCGTTGAGGCCTTCGGTTCACAGAGTTCCGGTTTCGATTCCGAGCTGGGTCGGATATTTTAATCTCGTGTGATTAATTCTTCTGCCTCGAGGACAGGTTGTTTGTGTTTCTCCTCTTCACATTCACTCAACACACCACATTACCAACCACAACAGGAATACGCAATAGTAATTACATCCCTACACATAGGGTTGGCGTCAGGAAGAGCATCCAGTCGTAAAAAAGCGTCAAATCCACATGTGCGACACAGTTCGCACCCGCGACCCCACAGGTGTGGGAAAACCGGTAGAAGAGAAGAAAATACTCATTTTAAAATATCACCCGCTTTTTATAAATTTTTCACCTCTTTAAGTGGATTCTCCAGAAAAAGTGCGTTCATTTATTTTTAAAAGAGATTCAAAGCACGGCCTACCAATTTTAACGTCCCTAACATCTTCCGTTTCTGAGATATATGTATCCTCATATAAAGAATTCAACTCCTTCCTCACTTCTTTTCAACCCTCACCCCTTAAGTGGATTTTCTGAAAACAAAATTTTGTGTTCTTTTATTTTAAAATTGATCACAAATACCAAATTTTATGTCTGTTACATGTTAGGTTTTTGTGACATATTGTAGATAATCTCGCTACTCTAAGCAAACTGGAGCTGATGTTGCCATGGTTACGGCAGTTCATTTCTTTATCCGATTCCTAGAGCAGGGGTACTGTGGTGCCAATATCTCAATAACGGTTGGTTTTAGGGCCCGTAGGGCTTACCGACTTTTGTTCTTTGCGTCAAGGGGCTTAAAATTAACTTTGTCTCAAACCTTGTACGACAAATTCGATATTTCTCCTATATTAGCCTAGTATTTTTATATCTACCCACGTCGCCCCCCCCCCATTCGAATTGAAAATAAAATATAGCTTATAGCACTCAGGATAATGTGCCTTTCTATTAGTGAAGAATTTTTAGAATCTGTCAAGTAGTTCCTGAGATTAGCCATTACATACAAACAAAATTTGCCTCTATATATTAGTATAGATTCATTCATTCATACATTTTTCATACCTAGGTAGAGAGAGATAAAATATTAATCGATGTACCAGTTTGAAGTTGAAACTATCTTGCGATGAAATTCTGAGTGAATTGATTACGCTTAATTCCATGCAGGTCTTTACTTTACCTTATATAGTTGTCAGGCGTGGATATATTTGAGAGACTTCTGCTTATGACGTCAGGTGCATTACGTAGCTTTGTTTGGAGCACACATCCACCTGCGTCGTATTCCTTAAGCCTTCTCATATGAAGTAAATGTACCAGCCTCTTGGGGAATACAACGTAATTTGTCATTACACGCTTAATGGAAAATAATATAATGCTAGAAGAAATTCAAAGAGCATTGGGTCTCGTTAAATATAAATGACAGAATTGTAATTTCAAGGGAGTTAATGGCATCAATTTCATTACAGCACAATAAATGGTAAATAAAGTTGTTTACAGTCTTACTTTAGAACATTGAAGAAGCAGTGGGTGTTTACTTTATATGTTATATTCGCTATTAAACCAAACTGATTTTAGTTATTTGGCTATAAACTGCCGATCTGCTAAACCTCAGATTGAACATTTCATTTCAACCAGCGTTAATAGACTTAACATTTTAAATATCAATAGCAATCATTTGAAAACTAGTATGGAAACTGAAGTACGTTATAGATTAAAAAAAAAGTTAAAGTATAAGGGCTTTCATCAAATATAAAGTTTATGACGTTAATAATAAGAATAAGAATAATAAGTAAAATTCATGGGAAATATATCTGAAAAATTTCAGGCAAAAATCCCAGTGTTCGACAAGTGATGGACTTTCTCCACTACTCTTTAACATAGCCCTGGAGAAAATCATGAGAGAATGGGAACAAGCTCTAAAAGCTCAAGAAAATTGGCAATCATTAAGTATGAAAATAAAACGTGTACAAATTTCCTGTCTAGCTTTAGCAGATGATCTCGCGATTCTCGCAACAAACGAACAGCAGGCAATCAACCAAATCGAAACCCCCAAGAAATGCTCAGAAAAATTCGGCCTACAAATCTCTTTCTCAGAAACCAAGGTCATGTGCAACCACTGCAGCCTCCGGAATTTGAACACGAAATTTGCCACAATCGAAGAAGTAACTGAGTTCCGATATCTCGGAGAAATTGTAGTACCAACAGGAAAATAACAGAAGGCCCTCTCGGGGTCCTCATCTAGAAAATAAAGAGAGCCCTCGGCCGAACGCAAAACATTTACAAAAAAAAAAAGCCTTTCAGTCTTCACCAAAATTCGACATTACAACTCTGTCACCAAACCTGAAATACTAAATGCGAGTGAAACACTGGATCTCCACAGAAAAACAGTACTCGAAGACATCCTGAAAGAGGAACGTAAAATGATCAGAAAAATTCTCGGCCCAAAACTAACTGACGAACGATACCGACTGCAATCTCGTACAAAAACCGAGAAGCTCTCAAAACTTGCTGCCGACATCAGAAAAAGACGCCTGAAATTTTACGACACATCAAACGCCTTCCACAAAACAGACCGACAAGAATCTTACTTGAGGCAACAGAAAACATCAAAACAAATAGGTGGACAACGGAAATCCGCCAAGACCTGGAAAAATCAGGAAACAAATTCGCTGACATCGCAGACCGAACCTGCTACAGAACGAAAATTAGCAAGTGGTAAGTAGAGTCAGAGAGAAACCGCAATAAGAAGACAGGAGCTAAGTGGACAGAAGAACGAAGAGCCACGATGAGAGAAAAATTGAAGGCTGCCTGGCAAAGAAGGAAATGCACAACTAAGTGAGCTTTGCGTGCTCAGTTTTCTGGTCTTTTCCGCATCTAATAATAATAATAATAATAATAATAATAATAATAATAATAATAATAATAATAATAATAATGCCCCGGTTGAGGCACTGGCCTTCTGACTCCAACTCGGCAGGTTCGATTGCGGCTCAGTCCGGTGGTATTTGAAGATGCTCAAGTACGTCAGTCCCAGGTCGGCAGATTTACAGGCACGTAAAAAGTACTCCTGCGGGACACAATTCCCGCACCTGGGCGTCTCCGAAAACCGTAAAAAAATGTAGATAGTGGGACGTAAAATCAAATAACATTAATAATAATACCTACCAAACGAGCTAGTTAGACATTTTCGGTCACGTAGCTCTTGGCTTGTATTCGACGGATATTGGGGTTCGTACCCCATCATCGGTAGTTCTACAGAGAGTCTTCTGTGATTTTCCATTTTCACATCAGAAAGTGTCTGTTGCTTGCTTCTCAGTCCTACCCTTTTCTTATCCCATTATTTCCATAAGACCTGGCTGTGTAGGTGTGACGTAAATCTATAATAATAATAATAATAATAATAATAATAATAATAAAAATAATAATCATAATAATAATAAACATGATACTGTATAGGATTTTGGGCTTAAGCCGTGTCGAGAAAATAAGGTGAAATTCTTTACGTTTCGCAGAGAACTGTGCTCTGCGTCATCAGAAGAAAACCTCGACTGTCCACGAATACAATGTATTAGTCTCAACCAGCCACACAAATCGGCAATAGCTGAGCACGCTTTATCGTCGGGTCATGATGTCATGTTCCAAGATGCTCGAGCTCTTTCCCACACTAGACTCTACAGGTCCAGGTTTATACGGGAAGCTGTGGAAATACGTAGAAATCCTAACAATTTCAACAGGGACACCGGCTATCAATTAAGTAATACCTGGTTGCCAGCCATTAAGGATTTACGTAGGTAGTTCCCTTCCCTGTCCCTTCACGGTGTTTTCCAAATTCGTACGTTCCTCATTGCCAGATGTTTCAGTCCAGGCCTGTGTCAATGCCATGCACCTGTCAATGTCATATGTTACGTACACGAGTTACGTGACCCTCTTAGACTGATTCTGATGGTTCGATCAGCTTCCGCTTCGAGCGCTAGCGCTGTGCCACGTCCGGGGAGCCATCTGGTGGCGAATGAACGTACCATTTCCACTTCTATTCTAACGTCTACATTTCAAAAAGCTCATTGTTTAAGAAGCCTTTCTCGTGGACAGTCGATATTTTCTTCTGATGACGCAAAACACAGTTCTCTGTGAAACGTAAAAAATTTCACCTTATTTTCTTGACACGGTATAAACCCTAAAGCCTATACAGTACAGTATCATGTCTGTAAGTACGGGCCGTGAAATAATCAATAATAATAATAATAATAATAATAATAATAATAATAATAATAATAATAATAACAATTGTTCCGAGTTATCTGTGGAACAGCAGAGGTGAAAGAAGGTGCGGGCTGGAATGGGTCTACCTACAAGTCCGAAAGATGAATTAAAAATTTAAATAAAGGTTATATTTTCAATAGACAACAAGACTTAACACATTTTCACTAGGTGAAATAACAATGAAGAAAATCAGGTACAATTATAACTTTACAAACGAAAGCACAAGTTAAGGGGTCCTTACAAATCCTGGGCTTCGAGCCTCAATTTCACAATCCTTGAGCTCTCAGCTCACAAACACAAAATACCAAAGGGCAGAAAGCCCCTAATTCCATAGAGCACTTGCTCCCACCTAGAAATATCAAGCCTCCTAGAGGCACCTTTCAAAATACCAGAAAGAGCTGACCCGCTTTCAATCTTTCAAGCCTATTAAAGGCAATACCAGACTTTACAATTAACTGCTATCAAGGCAGAACTTACAAACATAAACAGGGGTATCTCGTACCCGGTCTACTGGGCCTTCGCAGGAAGGAAAACAAAACTTATTAAGTTAATGGCCCAAAATACCATTATGAATGGAGGCGAGTACTTCCACTCCTACATGAAAGCTTGTTAAAACCAAGTGGCGCTAGGCCGATTCAACAGGGGCTATTCCCACACTAGGGAGGTGACTCGTATAGGAAAATTTTAATACATTAGGAAAGAGAAGAAAATCGGTTATGAAAACGAAGTCACCTCAGATCAAAATGAAGGGGAGCTCGAGAGAGTAAGGCACTCTCTATCCCCGATTTACAGTTAAAGTAACATGAAAATTTTACATCAAAATGGTATAGGTTACATCAAAACGGTTTCGGACCTTCCCCGAGGATTAAACTGCTGAGCTAGCAAGAAATTAAAAATGTTAAACGGCCATTACCTGTTTGAAGGGCTGCTGACTGATGAAAGAGACGCTTCCCGCCTCCTGCTATTCTTCCATACACTAAGCTAGATGTTGTACGAGTGGCGGAGAGCCAGGAAAATCAGAAGTTTTTATACTCTAGGGGAAGATTCGAGACCTTTCATGAATGATTAAGACACACCCACAGTCGTTTATTGGGTAGCTTACAGTTACACGTAAAGAAAGACGCCATTGGCTGAAAATTAATGACAGAAATTTTCGATTGGCTAATTTCAAAACTGGCGGAAAGAAAAGATTTATATTGCCAACCTACAAATGAAAGAACGAAATTTAGTTAAGAACAAACTTATGGATACAAAATATCTTCAAGAAAAGTTCCTTCACTTCGCGCCAGGGTGCATGATCACAGTTTTTGGTAGAGACATTTGTGAGAGAATGTCCACACTTCTTGATAATTAGAAAACAAAAACAATTCGAAATTAACACGGTGACATTTTCAGATAAACGTTTGAATTAATTCAGTTTCAAAGTTCAGAGTTTCTACTGTAGAGGAGTACTTTAAGGCGGAAAATTCAAATGTGCGGCGTATAGGTGTACCAACCGATACAATAATAATAATAAAACGAATTTTCTCGGATATCGTTATTATTGAATCTTCCCAACAAGACTGGCCAAGGCATAAAAATTGTTTCTGAATACGATTTTGTTTTACTTTTGATTTTACGATAAAATGGGCCCCTTATGTACGATTATGTTGATGGTGGTGATGACGACTATGATGATTAATATGAATGAACCAAACAGAATTCACTAGTCGTTCACTGGTCTCTGATTGCATGCCTTTAGAATATTAATTACCGCATCAGTTGCACCAGATGTAGATCACATATCCGGTCTTACTTCCTATTGAAAACCTACAACCTGTTTTCCAGTCATTGACCGGGTCAGGGATGTAATGAATGCTAGGGGCTTTACGTCGCACCGACACAGATAGGTCTTATGGCGACGATGGGATAGGAAAGGCCTAGGAGTTGGAAGTAAGCGGCCGTGGTCTTAATTAAGGTACAGCCCCAGCATTTGCCTGGTGTGAAAATGGGAAACCACGGAAAACCATTTTCAGGGCTGCCGATAGTGGGATTCGAACCTACTATCTCCCGGATGCAAGCTCACAGCCGCTGCGCCTCTACGCGCACGGCCAACTCGCCCGGTATCCGGTCTTACATTAATAACTCAGATATATTGTCTTTTGGTAATTAAACGAGGACTTTCCGGAGTAATTAAGTAACCTGCAAATTCCCCTATAATATTAGCCTATCACGGTTCTTGAACGTCTACTCTGCCACAGATCAAATACAGCTTTAATTTCATGCCGTAAGGATATCGCGCTAGAAATGAACCAGCCATAGCGAGATCTAATTACGTATTCGTAGCAAATTTCATTATCACCAAAGAATACTGAAATCGAACAGAGAGCATTATTGATATAATGAAGAAGGATGAGCTCCTGTGTCACGTTATTCTTAAACATACAATGTTTACATAGAATAAACGCTATAGGAAGTCAAAAAGGAATTTGGTAATAATAATAATAATAATGTTATTTGTTTTACGTCCCACTAACTACACTTTTACGGTCTTCGGAGACGCCGAGGTGCCGGATTTTAGTCCCGCAGGAGTTCTTTTACGTGCCCAGTAAATCTACCGACACGAGGCTGACGTATTTGAGCACCTTCAAATACCACCGGACTGAGCCAGGATCGAACCTGCCAAGTTGGGGTTAGAAGGCCAGCGCCTTAACCGTCTGAAAGGAATTTGGAAGTGAAATCACAGTTAAAGGAGACATAATCAAATTCTTAGGTTGTTATATGGTTATTTTATCTTAGTCTGTAGAAATTCAGAATTTGTATAAACATGTGGTCATGGTATTGAAGGATGAATGCAAGATTTAAATAAATAAATAAATAAATAAATAAATAAATAAATCCAAAACAAACGTAATATTATATAGTGGAATAATGTCCGATGAACTGGAGACGAATCCATCACCTAGGACTCAAAAAGCCGACGCTGTACCTACTCAGCCCAATTGCGGTATGTGAGATAGAATGGTTAGGTCTATTAAATTCGACCAGTTTTTGTCCCTAATTATTAACTTGCAAGTCGCATCTGTTGCAGCCTGCGTTTACCTCAGAACCATGAGCAACTCCCGAATATATTCTCCTTCTTAAATTTATAGGAAGAAGAGTAAAGGTTGTAATAATTTACCAGGGGAAATATTCGCTAAATTTCAAACTACCGAGTGAGGTGGCCCTGCGATTAGGCTCCGTAACTCACCGTCGGCAGCCCTGAAGAATGTTTTTCGCGGTTAAGGCCATTGCAGTTACCTTCCCAATCCTAGGCTTTAACCATCTTAGCGTTGCCGAAAAAATTCGATGTATTAGTGCGACTATAAGCCACTAGCAAATAAATAAATAAATAAATAAATAAATAAATAAATAAATAAATAAATAAATAAATAAATAAATAAATAAATAAATAAATAAATAAATAAATAAATAAATAAATAAATAAATAAATAAATAAATAATAGATAACTAAAGAAAGAATTATTAAGTAAATAAATGAATAAATAAATAATAATAAATTAAATAAACAGATAACTAAAAATAATAATTATAATAACAATTAGCCTAATCTCCTCGAAATTATTTAAGAAAGAACTAGCAACAACTGACAAGGAATCTGGGCGCCTGTCGTAAATGCAAATCTGCGTTTGACTACATATTATTATTATTATTATTATTATTATTATTATTATTATTATTATTATTACTATTACTATTATTATTATTATTATTATTATTATTATTATGATTATTATCATTATTATTATTTGTAGCTTTTAAGAGGGAAAATAACATGAATAGCTATGATTTAATTACTTCCTCTTAAAACAATAATCACCACCACCACTACCACTACTCAAGAAAGAGAACGCATTATACCAGTCCAGAAACTTAGGAATTTGGTCTCAGAGGCATTGATATATAAATTGATAATAAAGGATGTGATTCCAGTATCACCTCCTTTCACCCTAGTACTACAACATGCTACAAATTCTTTGACAGATGTATCTCCGCATCATTTGTCAATCGTTACTGTCCCTGTAATAGCATTTAGCTTCCCCCTGTGCGACGCTACCAGCAGAACAAAGCAGTCAGTTCACGGTGTCTGCTTCACACTAGAGGATTATATCAGTGTTGGGGATGTTTCTCTTATTAAGGGAGATTGGGGTGAATCACCCTGCTATTGAGCGCTGGTTGTCACTGTTTAATTGTTCGTCTCACGACATTACACTCGTGGAATGAGGGGGGTTGAAAGGGTCGCTTAGGGAGTATCCCTGTCATCTCCCCCTCCACCCTTTACAAAGTCAGCTTTTGTGAGATAATCGCGATACCTCCTTGTGTCCTGGCATTGCTTATTCATCTATCATCATCACATTAATGAAGCTCTGGTAGGGATTGGACTGGCATGAAGGTATCAAAGAGTCATGTCACATGAATTTTCGATTAGGTCAGAATTTCAGATACGTTATTTCACGTTTGCTATACTGATGGAGTAAGGATAAGGGGTAAGTTATTGCAGATGATCAAAGACATGTACGATGGCAATCAGGCAATAGAATGAGTACTTGGTTGAAAGTTCTTATAGGGGTTAACAAGGCTGTAATATCTCACCTTCGTTTTTCATAATATACACGTATCACTAATTGAAATATATAAAATGGTAGGGAGGTAATAATTTGTCGATTAATTCATCTTAATGGCAGACTGTTCCAAAGGCCGGAAATCGATTACCTTGTAGCTTAGAAAATCGTTGCTGCGAACATGATGAGAAAATTAGAATCGACAAGACTAAAAATTATAACAGTAGGGAAGAGACATAAGTAAGTAAGTAAATAAGTAAGTAAGTAAAGCCTTTATTTTTCTTCCAGATCTACAGCGATGAAGCCTTACTGATCCATTAAGGGAGAAAAATAATAGTGCCCAACCTAGACAGCTTAAGATGCTATACACATAAAATAATACTCGTATAGTAAACATAGCTAACACCAAATGTGGAAAAACGAAGTTGCTGGAAATAATAATAATCAAATGTCCATGAGTCAATGTTATCTTTTCAGATATAAACAAAACCTCAAAAAATCTCAATATTGCTATTAAGACCAAGGATAAACGAAAGCTAGTAGTACTGAAAATAATGATGATAAAATGTAAAAACTCAATATTGCTATTAAGAAAAGGGATAAAACGAAGACTAAAAGAACTATTGCAACAGGGTAATTCCTTCTATAGACTGTATGGCATTAATGGCAATGTGAAACTAAAACTGGCAACATATAACTGAGCAGAGTACAGTGCTGTGTCGGGCTGAGTCTGCACTAGACACAGACTGTTCCACTTCCGGCCGGGTTCGCACTCAGCACATTCTCTCTTAGACACTGACCTTTCTTATATTCTACTTATAATGCTAACCTGACTACGTGTTATCTCCACTGTAGTGCCGATGTGCAGTTTATTACATTTTACATTTCTTTCTTGTTGATCACTCTTCAACCTCTATTAATTCACTATATTTGTTAACTTTAGAACCCATGAAACTCACCACCTTTAATGAAGCCATGTTCACTCACTTATAACTAGGATAACTAGGATAAATAGGATAACTAGGACCCCAGCTCATAAACCAACCGTCACCAGATATTATCTTTCTCCTTATCATCTGACCAATTTGTCTCACCCTCTTCCTCATTCACTACACACTTGACCACCTGGAAACCTGCCTCTTCTATCACACCTGTCGTTTACTCGCTTTTAACATAGTTATGAATAACACGCACACACTCCACTATTATCGTGTATACAGCCATTTACTTCTCACTACACATTAACTTTTTGCTTCTTGTCACTATGCCTTCGTCTACTCTGTTCTTTTTGCCCCATAACTCTCTTAGGCTCAGACTTCTCCCTCTCACTAGGGCACCTCTTGCTTCTTCTTCTTCTTCTTCTTCTTCTTCTTCTTCTTGCTTCCCAGTCGTGTTTTCACTTCGTTTGCTTGCTCTTGTTCCGTCCTGTGTTTCTACTCCCACAATCTCTCCCTGTATCCTTCTATCTTCTCTCCCACAGGCATCCGTCCTGGACTCCTTCGTTAATGCCCAGGTCTCCCTGGTTTCCTTCCTTATCACACTCCTCATCTCTGCCATTACCTCCCTGTTCGCTATGGCTAACAAATCTATCAAGTTACTTCCTTCATGCTGCGAGCTTGGTTCATTTACCTTATTAGCCTTGTTTCTTTCTTTGCCTCCATGTCCTTCATCCCCCACTTTACAGTCTCTGGCTTGTCTTTCCTCCACTCTCTTTCCCACTACCACTTCGTCATTCCTATCATCTTCCATTTCTCGTAATTTCTTCGCAGTCCACATTCTAGTCCAAGTACCGTTGGTCACTACTAATTTTTGACCCTTAATATGAGCTCTTAACCCCCTGTAATTTAGCCCTGGCCAAATGTTGCTTCAGAGTGTTTATGTTCTTTACCCCTTCTCTACCAATGTCTTCTTTAATCCAAATTTTTGTGCTACGTATGTTATCTGCACTTCTTATCACTACTTCCGCCATCAAGGTGGAGAATAGCTTCAGTTTTATCGGTCTATCACCCCGTTTTTTACCTATCCTTTCTACATCATCAATATCGACTTCGCTAAAATTAATTCTCATCATTTTCTGGATGACTTCCACAACTTTGTATGTTGTCAGTACTTTATCTTCTGCTTTGTCTTCCGGTACTCCATATATGAATCGGCATTTCTTCCTCCGTTCTCGGTTACAGTCTTCAATTTCCGCTCGCAACTTCACCACCTCTCTTTCCATCTCCCTTATTTTTGACTTGACTGATATGATCTCTCTCTCGTTGGTTTCTACTCTACTCATTATCTCGTCTGTTTTTCTCTGTATCCACCGCCTTATATACTCAAGTTCTTTCATTTGCTCTTTCATCATATTCTTCATCTGCTCAAACGGGCATACTTCTTCCACCAGTTCTTTCACCACTTTTCTAATGGCCTCCACGTCTTCCCAGTTCATGTTGCCACTAGAAGTCGGGCCGGGGTTTACCTCTACTCCTCCTATAACTAGTAGTATCATAATCACCACTGCCGCCAATATCATCTCGTCCATCACTCTTGTTTCCATTATACTTCCTTTATTTCTAGCTATCTCCTTTTTCCCTTTCATCTGCCATCTTCCAATAGCCGCACGATATTGATCCACGCCAATCATCTTCCTCTTCCCTCTCGAATTACTTTACTGGCCACCGTTCACATTCCACGCCGGCTCTCCTGACACCTCCACACAATACGTCTGCCACCGAACGCTGACTAGGTTAGACTGTGGAAGAGACATAAGATGATGGAATTTATTTATTTATTGCTATTGGCTTTACGTCGCACCGACACAGATAGGTTTTTGGCGACGATGGGACAGGAACGGGCTAGGAGTGGGAAGGAACCGACCGTGGTCTTAATTAAGGTACAGCCCCAGCTTTTGCCTGGTGTGAAAATGGGAAACCACGGAAAACCATCTTCAGGGCTCCCGACAGTGGGGTTCGAACCCTCTATCTCCCAAATACTGGATACTGGCCGCAATTAAGCTACTGCATCTATCAAGCTCGGTTTATTTATTTATTTATTTATTTATTTATTTATTTATTTATTTATTTATTTATTTATTTATTTATTTATTTATTTATTTATTTATTTATTTATTTATTTATTTATTTATTTATTTATTTATTTATTTATTTATTTATTTATTTATTTATTTATTTCACACTACAGGGTTTATGTACCCCACTTATTGTATGTCACTCTTAGTTTATATCACTACATTGCATTAATGCTAATAATGTATTTCCTAGGTATAATAATATACTAAACTGTCAATACTAATTAAATAAGAATTTTTGATTAATAATATGCTTAACGGTTTAGTATGTATCTATATATTCAAAACACTGGACTGATTGTTGTGATTGCGAGTTTGAGAGAATGGTTGAACCGACTAACATCGTACATCATTATGGCGAAAGCTCTTGGCCTGTAGATTTGGAGTGTGTTTAAAAGCATAAAAGTTTATTGACGTATATATTTACACCATTAAAAAATATCTATGATTCTGATTGGTCAAAGCGCTCGCCAGTACTGTACTTCAAGGCCACCTGAACCATGTTAGACCTGAGCAGATGGAACGTAGTGGGGAGGTGAAGTCACGCATGCGCAGTGAGAAGTCATCCTCTTCAACTGTACTTCATAGACTGGAATAGCCGCTGTTTTGCTGCCCAGCGGTTGAGCAATGTGGATTGCATTAAAAATTCCTTTAATTTTAAATGAGAGTTCGGTGTCTGGATTAAAATTAAATCCCAAAGCAGCTGACGATATTCGATTAGCATTGATCAGTATGCAATAAAGCCCGAATGGCAAACAGTCATTCATTAACGTGTGTGAATCGTCTTCTAAAATATGTCATAGGTAACGACATTCCATTTCTTCCGGAGGAAAAATTATTGTTCTTGAGGAAGATTTCATAAAAGTTTTGCCTCTTTCGCTACGTACTTATCGCCAAACAATTATTTCTTTATAATTGTATTAAATAGCCTCCTCTTTGAAAATTCTTCAAAACATGCCACAAAACATACGGGAAAACTAAAAAAATGGAATTCACTGATTTTTTGCAAGAAATAGGTAACGGGGACTACAGCTTTGTAGATGCTGAAGGATCAAATGTTATTGAACTACCAGCCAGAATTCCAGCACATGAAATTGATGTGAAATTGAAAGATGTGACCATTTTCCCGAAAGTTGCCATTCTTAAATAATTTCAAAATCACTGGGCCTATATTCGGTAGTTCAAAACCATATTCTAACGTCAACAGATTAATACGGAACATGAAAGCTAGTTACTTCAATTTCCTGCATTATTCTTATAAATGGTTTGGCTCCAGATAGTTTTATTCTAAATTGTGAGCCATAGTTGTGCTCCTTTGAAATCGGAATGTGTTCCAACGACTCCTAAACAGAATCAGATTAGGTCCTAATCCTAAAAAAGTACGTATATTGTTTAGATTTGGAAATAAGTGGAGATAAAGCTAGACAGAGGGCTCTAATCCCACGAATTGACTTAACATTTATGTGCTAACACACTTCTATTTCCCTTCAAGAGATATTAATTTCCAATTCGCTTAGCATTTTGTATCACGATCAATAAACATGAAGGGGCATGAAAGTCTCTTTATCTCAGCCAGATTTTAGCGATGGGGAGTTAAATATTGTAAAGCCAAGAAAGCGATATTCTGAAGTTGCAATAGGCCTAGTATCTAAAGGTAATTATACCCTACAAGGAATACAAACAAGTGGCTGCGTGGTTCTGGTCACGTAGATATCGGCTTGCATTCGGCAGATAGTGGGTTCGAACCCCACTGTCGGCAGCCCTGAAAATGGTCTTCCATGGTTTCCCGTTTTCACACGAAGAAAATATTTGGACTGTACCTTTATTAAGGCCTCGGTCACTTCCTTCCCACTTTTACCCATTCCTTATCCCAGTGTCGCTGTGCGACCTATCTGTATCAGTGCGACGTAAAGAACAGTGTAAACAAATGAAGTACAAGGATTGTCGTATATAAGGAAATCCTTCAATAAATATTTAGCCCATAGACCATCATGTCTTGACGGGTTTCACGTAGTATATTATAAAATGTATAAAATAACAAAAATAATAACATACCACCTATATACAGGATGAACCGAAATTCGCGCACTCGGGCGTCGCAGCGCGACTCTTCACATGCCAGCAATAAACAAATGTCTGTCACAAACGTTCGTCCAGCGAGTATATCCGGCAGAAAAATGACGTTGAAGAGTGGCAATCTGGCAACACTGTAAACACATGTAGGGTAACTACCTCTGTCAGCATATATTAGCTGTGCTGTACAGTTGGTGCAGTGGATAGAGTTTTGGGTTAGCATGCACGAGGTCGAGGAGTCGAAACTGGGTTGAGGCGTATGTTTTCTACTTTTTATTTTTTATTTTTATTTTATGTATTTGTTTATTTTACTTTATTTACTTTTATTTCTGGCATCTTAATCGTCAACAGCGATTGCAGCGGGTCCTCTAGAAACCATTTTCACTTACATACTACGATCCTAGAAATGGATGAACAATCGTTTTCATTGGTCAGCTTTGGAAGACGCCCTTTCAACGTAGGCGTCGTGTAGTGAATGTATTTGCTGTTGACGATTAAGATGCCAGATACCATACCATACCACCTGGACTACATTTTAGTTAGCGAAATAGACTGAATGTCCTGGCAAGGCATGTCGTTAGACTTCACGTTACATAAATCATCTTCTTCATTGTCTTCGTTCTCATCTTCTTTTCTTTTGCTATGGGCTTTACGTCGCACCGACACAGATAGGTCTTATGGCGACGATGTTCTCATCTTCATGGCCGTCAATTGTAGATGATGGGTGACGAACTCCTCGATGTATTCTAACTCCGCCTCTGTCTCAATTACTAGATCAATGACCATGTAATCTTCTGCACTGATATTACACACATATATACATATCTTCATTACCCACCCTGGTGTACACCATTGGCTTACAGGTAAAAACAAAGACAGAGTGAAACACAGAACAAACAAACAATAGGCACTACATCTCTCCTAAAACTACTTAACTAAATTATCTACCTCTACATCTACTCAGTCTCCTCCCATACGTACGTGGATAGCCAGCATACGTGCAGAAAGCACCGCACTACAACCTACCCTATTCCCCCTACTCCTACCTACCACCTAAAAAAATATGTTAGTAGACTGGTCGCTGCGTCAGCCCTGGTATGGAATACATGCCCACCAACCCGTTGACCGCAGCCACGAGCCTCGCCACGTGAGAACTGATCTCATATCTCACCTACACTTTCTGACACTGTATTCCTACCCTACCATGTGTGACAAGCCAGCTTGGCGGAAACCAGACCCAACACATGGCCTGCCACACATTTCCGCTATGTACGTCACACCTACTCTGATCATTATCAGCTCTCTATCTTCCCTCTCCTTTTTCTTCCCGTGCAGACATGCTCAAGCCTAACTTCTGTGGGGTGGGCACTGACATTACCATAATTACACTGATCAAGAGTTAGTTGTAGCAATCAGTACCTCAGCCATCTTAGATCCATTTGGAATACTCATGTAATGGAAAGGGTTAGGAAGGAAATTTACTCATACTTTCCATTATAGCAGCAACATTTCCTTCGCCTTTTCGTGCGAGACAGGTTCCACTACAACAGGTAAACTTACATGAATATTAAACCATAATTCACGGGGGGCGGGAAAATTTACCGATATGGACAGTTTTAAGATTCATCAAGATTGCGTTAAAGGAAGGTTTTAGTAATATACAGTCAACAAAAGCAGTTCTACTATTTTGCAGAAAATGCTTGTTATATTCAGCATATCTCATCGATTATTATAAATGTTGTTTAAGGAGTTTATCTTTAAGTTACAGTAATTACAGTACACTATCAATATATCAAACAAAAGTTTAAAGAACTAATTACATTACCTTCCCCTGTTACCGACGTTCCCAATGTGGAATGCCTCTGTTCTTTGTAATGCCTCGGGCAGCTTACCTGAAACAAGGAAATGTGTAGATAAGTTAGTTACTTATAATGATACCTCTTTTCAGGTTCAGTAATTAAATCTCTTTAAATGTTACGCTTGACTGTTAGGATGTTAACATCATCAAGTACTCTACTAGGATCAAACAGCTCTTACTAAACTGTGAGACCTAGTGACTGAGGAGATCGAGATAAACGAATGTGTCATGCGAGGTTGTACCATGTCTAATCTTTTCCAGCTTATGCTCTGAACTTGATTTTTGCTTGATAAATTCATCGCGAAAAACGAGAAAGGGATAAATAACATCCGTTATGCAGATGACACCGTGACACTAGCTGACAATTCATAATACCTTCACTTTCGTTTTAAAGAGGATCAATGAGATAAGCAAGGAGATTGTTCTTACATTTTCTGCTAATGGCTTAACGTCGCACTGACACATCAAAGGCAGACATGCAACAAATAGACGTTCTTATAAGTCTGGAGGGAAACATTATTAAATAAGTCACACATTTCAACAATCTAGGTTACTGTCAAACTCAAGAATGGAATACACATTTTAAGTTCACAACCAGAATGGGCATTGGAAGAATTTTTTCGTTTCAGACGATCAGGGATAAAAACTTCAACATTTTGAAAGCTTTTCTGAATTAATGACACTCACTCTACATTGTGCGAAAATGTATATCTTGTAGCTCAATCGTAAGTATTTTTGAGATATACCATATACTGGCTTGGTCAGGCTTGAGAGCCATACCGAGAAATGATCATCAAACACTAGCATGCCGTGAGTTTCAGCCAATGCCACCGTAACGTGCTTGCTATGAGCCAAGCCTTGTTCAAGTTCCTCCCCTGGAGAAGTTTATTTCTTCTATTGGCGCTCTCAAGCCTGTCATAAGCCATGTGCAGATTTAGCAACACTGCCTCGCAAGCCCATGTGAAGTCAACCCTCCCCCGAAGCAATTTGATTGGCTAACTTCAGCAACTGATAAAATGGCTACGGCGCGAGATATCGACGTAAATTTTTCAAATTACTTATCAGTATGACCAACACTATAACGCTCATACACACGGTTCACGCTGTTTCCGACCACCCTGTACAGTCATCTCCTATATGTGTATTATCATATAATTAACGTGGTTAAGTGTCAGAGTGGGCCACGAGCCTTAACTTCACCACTGCTGAAGTCAAAAATCTTCTAATATTTTCTCTTCATAGCAATCTATAGAGACTGAAATACGACAAGGGTCAGTGCTAGAGCTTCTCCTACTTTCTATCTTCATTTCAGGAACAACACAAGTAATTAAACATTTTCAATATCATGTGTACGCAGACGACTTACAAATATATACACATGCACACCCTCGTGACTTACCGACTGCAATAACTAATATGAATGACAACCTCGAAAGAATGTGTAAGTGGACCGATGACCATACACTAAAAATCAATGCCCAAAAATCGCAGTGTATTCTTTTAGCTACTCAGAAAACCCACGCACGCTTCACAGACGTTCATACTCACCCAGTAACATTAAGAGGCACTCAGCTACAATTCAAAGACACAGTTAAAAACTTAGGGGGATAATAATGGACAAAAACCTTAGTTGTAACGATCATGTAGTAGGTACATGCCAGCGAGTGTTTTATTCCTTACATTCCCTTAAGAAAATCAGAGATTTACTCACCCAAAATGTCAAAAGACTGTTTATCCAAAGTATGGTAATGCCAATATTCGACTACTGTGACGTAGTATACAGTATCCTGAACGCCTCACTTTCCATCAAGCTCTAAAAGGCACATAACGCATGTGTTCAATTTATTTCAGAAATACCAAGGTTTAACCATATTTCTCCCGCATTTGATAGATTTTCATGGCTTCGCTTAAGACAGCGAAGAAATTTATACACTCTTTCTCTGTTACATCGTATACTGAACCTCAGGACTCCTGAATACCATGCCACACAATTCCATTATCCAGCATCACCTTCTAGTATTCCTTCCAGATCATCACTCACCTCAGTACTAATCATTCCCACTCACCGCTCAACTGGCTACAGTAGATCATTTGTAGTCGCCGCCAGTCGAATTTGGAATTCCCTACCTGCTGAAATTAGGAGTATGTCAAACCACCTTCGCTTCAAGAAACTCTGTCAAACATGGTTAATAAATTATAATTATTCATACCATACGTAGGATGAGATTATGGCCAAGTTATTAGGTTAATTAAAACATTTAAGTGATACCTTAAGATATTAAATTGTAGATAATTTAGTGTATATTTAACTCTTCATGTAGGTGTATGTATGGTCGGATAGAATAGCAGGCTTCATAGCCTGAGTCCCGCCATATAAAATAAGACAATAATAATAATAATAATAATAATAATAATAATAATAATAATAATAATAATAGTAATAATAATAATAATAATAATAATAATTTTTATATATTATTATTATTTTTTGTTCGTCTCGAATGGACTCAAAAACTACTGGAAACTACTGGACCGAATTCGTTGAAACGTTCACAGTTTGTTATTATTACTTCTGAGAGGATTTAGGAAGTTGTTTGAATGAAATCCGATGAGTAGAATTTTTATGATGAGTAAGTATATGTAATTAACTTAATTGCACCAAGATTGGATCGACTTGAAGGGGAGACTACGCGACAGCTACTTGCTGTGTATCATGATAGTTCAGTAAGAAATACTGTAAATAGGAGACAGAAAGACCACGCGTTTCGATGGATATGTGGGCGAAACCCAGATCCATTGAGCAATTTTAGCCCTTCGGCCTTGTGGATCTTGAGTGCAACTTTCGACATGGTTTTTAGCTAGACTGTATAGATGCTTGGATGGTGGTAACTTAGAACGGAATAGGACTGGTCAGGATATGACCTGCAACCCGGAGGGTGATTAAGCTAGGAGGGACTTGGATCTTTTGTAACGAAGGCCTTCAGTGTCATATTTCCCCAAGCTGGGGATAAGAGGGTTGGGGTTTGAGTAAAATTTCCTAGCGGATTTCAGAATTCTGGTGTACATTTCGTCGATATGAAGGTCATTGGGAATATCACAATTCCGTTCGTACCATTGAGCACCTGAGATCATGCAAACGGCACGATTTTTGAAACGCTGAACTTGATTTAAGTGCATTTAGAGGGAACACGCGACCATATTTTATAAAGTACGTTTCTTGCTAGGAGATTCTTGGCCGTGTAAATAATGATAGCATCAAAAGAAACAAAATTGGTGCAATTCGGTTTCTATCTGGGAGGTGCAATTGGTAGATCAACCTGCGGAGAACTAATTAAAAACTGTTAAAAGGTACGTAATTCATTTGTACGTAGATTGTAAACTCTGTTATATTACATTAAAAATACATATAATTAACAACATTATCCGTCTTAAAGATGGGCAGTCTGTGTGACCTAGGCAACTTCGTGAATAGAAAGTAGAGTGCACATCTTCTTCGTGGTTTCCATGTTAGTAATGGCAAAAGAAAGAAAATGAGTGCAATTGGTAGATCTACCAGCGGAGCACTAATTATACACTATTAACAGGCACGTAATTTATTTGTACGTAGATTGTAAACTGTGCTCTATTACATTTAAGAAACATATAAACGCGGATCTATTGGTAGATCTACCAGCGGAGCACTAAAGGAAAACCGATTACGAGCGACGTGTTCCCATGATTCCCACCGACATTCCATTTCATTTCAAAAGACTGCAGTTCCCCATTCGCCTTGCATTCTCAATGACCATCAGCAAGACAAAAGGTCAATCGCTTAAAGTGTGCGGATAAAATTTGGAAAATCCATGCTTTTCATATGGTCACTTAGAATGCTACATGCTTACGAGTGGGGCAGCAGAAAAAAATTGTTTGCTTTTGCAGAAGATGGAAGACCAAATACAGAATGAACCGAAATTCGTGCACTCGGGCGCCGCAGCGCGACTCCTCACATGCCAGCAATAAAAAAATGGCTCTCACAAAAGTTCGTCCTGCGAGTATATCCGCCAGAAAAAGGACGGTGAAGAGTAGCTATCTGGCAACACTGTAACTACCTCTGTCAGCACGTACTAGTCATTCTCTACAGTTGGTGCAGTGGATAGAGTTTCGGGTTAGCACGCAGGAGGTCGAGGGGTCGATCCTGGGTTGAGGCGATGTTTTTATTTCGTAAATGTAGTCCAGGTGGTATGGTATCTGGCAAATTAATCGTCAACAGCGATTGCAGCGGGTCTCCTAAAAACCATTAGCACTTACATACTACGATCCTAGAAATGGACGAGCAGTCGTTTACATTGGTCAGCTTTGAAAGACGCCCTTCAATCAATCAATCAATATTGATCTGCATTTAGGGCAGTCGCCCAGGTGGCAGATTCCCTATCTGTTGCTTTCCTAGCCTTATCCTAAATGATTTCAAAGAAATTGGAAATTTATTGAGCGTCTCCCTTGGTAAGTTATTCCAATCCCTGACTCCCCTTCCTATAAATGAATATTTGCCCCAGTTTGTCCTCTTGAATTCCAACTTTATCTTCATATTCTGATCTTTCCTACTTTTATAAACGCCACTCAAACTTATTCGTCTACTAATGTCATTCCACGCCATCTATCCGCTGACAGCTCGAAACATACCACTTAGTCCAGCAGTTTTTCTTCTTTCTCTCAATTCTTCCCAACCCAAACTTTGCAACATTTTTGTAACGCTACTCTTTTGTCGGAAATCACCCAGAACAAATCGAGCTGCTCTTCTTTGGGTTTTTTCCAGTTCTTGAATCAGGTAATCCTGGTGAGGGTCCCATACACTTGAACCATACTCTAGTTGGGGTCTTACCAGAGACTTATATGCCCTCTCCTTTACATCCTTACTACCCCTTTCCACGTCGTGGACGTGAATTTATTCGCTGTTGACAATTAAGATGCCCGAGTGCGCGAATTTCGGTTCATCCTGTATAATGTATATCGCAAAGCACTCGAATAAACTTTTCAAATTTAACTTAATGCACAAAATATCCTTGCATTTCACTTATTTTGTACATATAATTGTGTCTACTTTCTATATACAACACTTAGAAAGAGGCATTGCAAACGCGAGTAAAGTAATGAAAAACAACCGATATTAAAGTCGGATCAATTGTTTTTGTGTCTGCGGAGATGAATTGTGACACTCTGGTTACCGTTTCAATTTATGTACAGCCTCCATTGGGGCGAGGGCTGAGATGGGTTGAAAAGTAAATACTGTAGTCTAAAATGACCGAGATTAGTACTGAATCCACAAATTTTGGATTCGCAAGGCTGATTGGTAACAGCCTTAATGTCAGTTGTACACCATATCTAGAGCGCTACGGGTAAATACATACAATTATCATCTTATGTTTTTGAAAGGATCAGATACTTCACATACTTCCCAGTTAATTCGGGCATTCACGTGGACAAACTTTTACTCGAAAAAAAAAATCTAAAACTTGAAATTGAGCATATATAAATAACTTTGAAGCATCATAATATATTGTAAAATATCAATCACCGAGCGAGTTGGCCGTGCGGTTAGGGGTTCGCAGCTGTGATCTTGCATGCGGGAGATAGTAGTTTCGAACTGTGGATTCCCATTTTCACACCTGGCAAATGCTGGGGCTGTAGCTTAATTAATCCCACGGCCGCTTTCTTCCCACACCTGGGCCTTTCCTATCCCATCGTCGCCATAAGACCTATCTGTGTCGGTGCGACGTGAAACAAATAGCAAATATATATATATATCAATCAACGTCTCAATATTGAATTTTACAAAACATCACTTCACACATAATTAAGAAGTTATACCAATTTTGACGGTAAACATTCAAAAACTATCCGGGCAACGCCGGGTACTACAGCTAGTAAATAAATAAAAAAAATCAGAAGGCCAGTACCCTACCGTCTGAGATACTCAGCACGGCACGTATCAACTATATGTTTACCACATCAGCATTTCTCTTACGTCTCCTTCTCAAGTTTGTAGTACGTGAACTGGGATACTTGATGCTTGGGTCAAGAGATGCATTTTGGAACTACGGCCGCTATGATGAAGTGATGGCGAGTAAGTTGCTGCGCTGTAACTCTCATGGGAACAGAGTGTTTGAAAACATCGTGAACCGGACATATGAGCGTTAGACAGTTGTCATTTTATCACCTATTGATGTGTCCGGTTCCATGGCTAAATTGTTAGCGTGCTGGCCTTTTTAACCTTAAAATGGTTAATTCCCTTAGCTCGGGGACTGGGTGTTTGTGCTGTCTGCAACATCCCTGCAACTCACACACCACACATAACAATATCCTCCAGCACAATTACACACAGTTACCTACACATGGCAGATGCCGCCCACCCTCATCGGAAGGGCTGCCTTACAAGGGCTGCACCCGGCTAGAAAGAGCCACACGAAATGAAATTAAGCTGCTGAAGTTAGCTAATAAGACAGCTTCGCGGTCGAATTCAAATAGGCTCTGCGATGCGGTGTTGCTAAATCAGCACGTGGCTTAAGATCGGCTTAAGAGCACCAATGAAAGAATGGAATATTAGGGAAGCACAAATATCCAGTCCCCGAGCCAAGGTAATTAACCATTTTGGCCATGGGAGGGCTTTAAAACCATTGACCTCCTAACTGACAGGTTACCGAGCTCGATAGCTGCAGTCGCTTAAGTGCGACCAGTATCCAGTATTCGGGAGATAGTAGGTTCGAACCCCACTGTCGGCAGCCCTGAAAATGGTTTTCCGTGGTTTCCCATTTTCACACCAGGCAAATGCTGGGGCTGTGCCTTAATTAAGGCCACGGCCGCTTCCTTCCAGCTCCTAGCCCTTTCCTGTCCCATCGTCGCCGTAAGACCTATCTGTGTCGGTGCGACGTAAAACAACTAGCAAAATAAAAAAATTAAAAAAACTAGCAGGTTCGCCTCATAGCAATTACACTACGGTGACACTGGGTGATACCCACGATTTGTGTTCGATACTGATTTCTCGGTGCAAGATATCGAATTTTTTTAAAACTTATTTATACGACCAAACCTCTAACGCTCATATATCAGGTTTCCGTTGTTTCCGACCACGCTGTATATATGTGCGCGTGTGACCTTTATTCACACATACAGTTGTAAAGCAAGTGACTCAAACAAGACACGAGACTTTGTGTAGTTACAATAGCCATAATCATTCAAAGTGAAATTAACATGAGCAGAACTAGGTACATACTTGAGAAAGAAAACGCGGGGTTGCAAGAACGGTGTGAAGGAGCCTGCGAGGTGGACTTTGAAATTTGATTTCCTCTGATTGCTCAGGTTTTAGAGACACTTATCCAAGGAGCTACAGTTACTGAAGTTTCCAGACGGTTTGTTTAAATGTAATAGAGTCCCTTCTCACCATTTCACTTCTAGGAAACATAATCCTCCTTTCTGTCGCTATGCTAGCTTAACGGAGAACGGTCTTAAAGGACAGAATGTCGTCGATTCCTTCGAAATACGAAAGAATCTCACATAGAAAACAAGAATGAAATTATTTAGGCTTATTTATGTCGAAGAAACCTCACACAAAATACAAGGATTAAAGAAACGTCTCATAAAAAGAGAACCGAATAATAATAATAATAATAATAATAATAATAATAATAATAATAATAATAATAATAATAATAATAATAATAATCGAGTGGAATGACCAACCGTCGTAACACGCTACGGCTATCGAGCCAAGCTCTGTATTCGGAAGACGCATGGGTTCGAACTACACTGTTAGTAGTTCTGACAATGGTTTCCTATAGTTTCTAGTTTTCACTTCGAGGTAATACGTGGACAGTACCATCTATAGGCCAAAGCCGATTCCTTCCACGTCATTATCCAAGTCTTCGTTAGCTCATCGTCTGAGCTTGGCGTCAGTAAGGGCATCCAGCGTAAAACATGCCCATATAAATTCTTCCCTCCTCTCACCTTTTCCTCGACCCTGTATCAAAATACGGGAATAAGTGGTAGAGAAATAATAATAATAATAATAATAATAATAATAATAATAATAATAATAATAATAATAATAATAATAATATCTGCATTATGTACATGTGACTAGTACATAAAAGAGGTCTGTTACTGACATAGGTCTCTTGCATTTTATCCTTCATAAACAGAACCAAACGACTACGTTAGGATTCGATTTCATAAGCGTGTGTTTGTGGGGCTAGCTCAACTACAAAGCTACGTATAACTTCCGCCTGACTGGTTTACCACATGGACGTAGTTTGTTTAGAATTTTGATGGAATGTTATTTTTATGTAGTGATTCGTTCTTCGTTCCCTTTTCGTAGTTCAAGTTTTAATCATTTCGTGAACTCTGACTCTCTCAGCGAAGTACTGACTACACATAAACCATTAAAGAACAGGATTTTATGAGTAAATTCATACAATGTTGAACAGTAGATGACGGAACATGTCCATCTAGAGTTCTAAACAGAAATACAGTATTTCACTTAGGTAGCAGATTCTCTAGGAGCAACGATGGTATCTACATATTTAGTAGCAGATGCATTCCTCGTCACCAAAAGGAAAAATTTAAACCGTTTTTATGTGGTCAATGCTTCTTTTATATTGCTCTTATGTACTGGATATGGTGTGGTGTATTCTATGACATTAAAGGCATTGTGGTTTCCCGATTTTGAGCCCCAAGGGCTGTTAAACTGGGAGCGTGGTTTAGTGACCACTGGTCACTTAGCTGAATCCTGGCATTGCTTCCACTTACTTGTGCCAGGCTCCCCACTTTCATCTATCCTATCCGACCTCCCTTGGTCAACTCTTATTCTTTTCCGACCCCGACGGTATTAGAGAACTCGAGGCCTACGGAGTCCTTCATTTTCATGCCCTTCGTGGCCCTTGTCTTTCTTTGGCTGATACACGATACATTCATTATTCGATGTGTCGCATCCATTCCATTCTTCCTCTCTGATTAGTGTTATACAGAGAATGGTTGCCTAGTTGCACTTCCTCTTAAAATAAAAATCACCACCACTACCACCACCACTTTCCAGATTTTGAAGTGGAATATCATCATCACGAGTCTATATTTTTCTAACGGTTACGTTTATATTGTAACAGTAGAGTATATTCAGCCATAAACTTCATATTCTATACCAGTGTAGGCGCAGTTCAGTACCAACATTTCGAAGGATAGAAAACGAGACCAAATAAAATATGTTTTATTAATAACCATACATCAGAAAATTGACAATTTTGGGATTTTGAGAATGAATAAATTGCATTTCACTTCAATTTTAGTCCTTCAAAAAAGACTACTCAAAAGTGCGACCACCCGCGAAAACAAAATATAGTTCTCCCAACCTCACCCCACTTGACCTTTTTCTCGTGAATGATACTCCAATGAAATCAGAGGCAGAGTTCGTCACTCGGGTGCTTGAAGTTGCTTACTCCTTAGAGAATGTGTATGCAGTTTTTGAACGTTTAACACTGGTAATGACACGTCGTTAGGAGCCTCCGTGTCTCAGAAGGCAGCGGCATCGACCTCTCACAGCTGGATACCGTGGTTCAAATCCCGGTCTCTCCTTGTGAGATTTGTGCTGGACAAAGCGGAGGCGGGACAGGTTTTTCTCCGGGTACTCCGGTTTTCCCTGTCAGCTTTCATTCCATCAACACTCTCCATTATCATTTCATGGCATCTATCAATCATTAATAAATCACTTTGGGAGTGGCGACCCCATCGTACTAATAGCCTATATATGATTCATTCATTAAATCCCTGACCCGGTCAAAGACTGGGAAACAGGTTTTAGGTTTTCATTTTCAATGATACGTCGTTGCTGAAATTTTATCGAAATTAGATCTTCCATATGTTCTCATTCGTCACCCTGTAATTCTCTCCTCTTTTCCCAGCCGAAGAGAATGCTGAAAGGAAAGAGTCCTTAAGGATACTGGAGATATACAGAAGACTTCGAGAAATGAGCTGTAAAGCATAGGAGTAGCAGTTTCCTAAACACTTGTGAAACGTTGCTAGCAGTGGATCGGCCGCAGAGGGAATTTACATTTTTAATAATAATAATAATAATAATAATAATAATAATAATAATAATAATAATAATAATAATAATAATAATAATAATAATAATAATAAAGTTATTTGCTTTACGCCCCACTAACTACTTTTTCGGTCTTCAGAGACGCCGATGTGCTGGAATTTAGTCCCGCGGGAGTTCTTTTACGTGCCAGTAAATCTACTAACACGAGGCTGACGTATTTGAGCACCTTCAAATACCACCGGACTGATCCAGGATCGAACCTGCCACGTTAGGGTCAGAAGGCCAGCGCCTTAACCGTCTGAGCCACTCAGCCCGGCAATTTATACTTTAAAAGAGGAAAACACCATTAAACGATGAGTATAATACACTACCTGACAACAAATTGAAGCACTCAGACGGGGAGGCAATTTTTTCTTTTTTACAATTTGTTTTACGTCACACCGACACAGATAGGAACCGGTTTTCAGACCAAGCGCTGTACCTTAATTAAGGCTACGGTCGATACCTTCGCAATATAATCCCATTCTGTACTACGTCGTCGCCACCGTAAGACTTGTCTTAGTGAGTGTCACACAAAATAAACAGTTAAGAAAATATTGAAAAGTGTAATTTTCGTTATTAAGCAGTAATAATACAACAAGAAGAACGAAAGTGGAGTGCAGGTCATTTAAATTTCTCACTTCAGACGATCTCCAACGCTAATATTAACGTCATATTATTATTAATCGGTGCATTAATCAAGTGAGTTGCTTGTAAATTCATCCTCCAGATCATTCTACTAGTAATACTCCCCCCCCCCTTTTTTGGTAATATCCAGTATATTAAATTATTAGAGGAGATTGAACATGATCGTTTTACAACCGGTAGATATTTAGAAATATGTATTAAAGTGTTAGCTGTTTCCCTGGTTGTAATGCTAATCATTGTGGGAATAGGTCATATTGTGTTCCATACTATGCATTCCCTTCAGGCAACCTATTATAGCGCCAGTATTCAATAGGCAAACGTAGCGAAGAAGTATTAAGTTTCAATTGCAGTTTCACTGCTAGGAACGCTAATAATTGTATTTGACAACGACTATGAGAACTGTCTGCAAGAGCAGCAGCTTCATCGCGTGGTCTCCAATGACATTCATCTTTGATGCATACAAGCCTTGAAAATCGTGCTCACATAAATCGCTGGAGAGTGCACGAAGAACTTGATTACTTTCTCGGTAAGCTCGGAATAGTCAGTTCAGTGTCACATGAAAGTTCATGATCTGTTCTTTCTTTCTCGATCTGTCAACACTAATGGCAATGTATCCGGTTTCAGGAAAAGGATATCTGTTCCATTTTTTTTTATTACAATTTCCTTTACGCCACACCGACACAGTCTTATAGCGAAGAAAAGGATAGGAGTGGGAACGATTAGGAAGGTAGCGGCCGTGGCCTTAATTAAGGTGCAACCTCCGAATTCGTCTGCTATGAAAATGGGAAACTACGGAAAAACCATCTTCAGTGATGCCGACGGTGGGATTCGAACCCAATGGAAAGGAAGCGATGGTGGCC
Organism: Anabrus simplex; assembly: GCF_040414725.1. Taxonomy (NCBI): domain Eukaryota; kingdom Metazoa; phylum Arthropoda; class Insecta; order Orthoptera; family Tettigoniidae; genus Anabrus; species Anabrus simplex. The sequence continues at coordinate 96,807,733 of NC_090273.1, forward strand.
TTAATTAAGGTACAACCCCTGCATTTGCCTGGTGTAAAATGAGAAACCACGGTAAACCATATTCTGGGTTGCCGCTAGCGGGGTTCGAACCCATTATCTCCCGCTTGTAAGCTGATAGCTGCGTGAAGGAAACCACGCATCCACTTGCTCGGTTGTTCCAGTCTTCAGAGTCAATAGTTTCAAAGACTTAATCAGTGAAATTTTTAACCCGGTTTTGTCAGGCCAGTTTATTCTAAACATGACAACTTCTGGTATCATTTTAAGATATTATTCTTCTTTCTTTGGAGAGCTTCCGTGGCTCAGGTGTCAGCGGGCCGGCCTCTCACCGCTGGGTTAAGTGGTTCAAATCTCGATCACGCCATGCGAGATTTGTGCTGTACAAAGCGGAGGCGGGAGAGGTTTTTCTTCGGGTACTCCGGTTTTCCCTGTCATATTTCATTCTAGCAACACTCCAGTATCATTTCATTTCATCTGTCATTCATTAATCATTGCCCCAGAGGAGTGCGACAGGCTTCGGCAACTGGCACAATTCCTATCCTCACCGCTAGATGGGGGCTTTATTCATTCCATTCCTGACCCGATCGAATGACTGGAAACAGGCTCTGGATTTTCATTTCATTCTTCTTACTTTCTTCATTCTTTCTTTCTTAATCCGTTTACCCTCCAGGGTTGGTTTTTCCCATCTCTACCACCTCAAGGGCAGTGTCCTGAAACGCGAGACTTTGCGTCGGGGAATACAACTGAGGAGGAGGACCGGTACATCGCAAGGGCAGCCTCACCTGCTATGCTGAACAGAGGCCCTGTGGGGTGGGGGTGGGGAGATAGAAAAGGAAGAGGGAAGGAAGTGGCCGTGGCTTTACGTTAGGCACCATTTGCCTGGAGGAGAAGTGGGAAACTACGGAAAACCAATTCGAGGATGGCTGAGATGGGCATCGAACTCCCCTCTACTCAGCTGTCCGCCCGAGGCGGAATGGACCCCGTTCCAGCCCTCGTACCACTCTTTCAAATTTCGTGGCAGAGCCGGGAGTCAAAGCCGTGCCTCCGGCGGTGACAGCTGATCACACTAACCACTACACCACAGAGGCGGACTAGGATATCATTCGTGTTTTAAAATTTAACCCAGTCGCCTCGTTGCTTGCCGTCGGAAGACACCGCAAGTGCCACTAGCTGTTCGCGTATCAATGGTTGTCAATCACTGCTCTGGAACATTTGCTAACATTTATTTTCTAATAAAATATTAAAAGATTGAGAATGCTCTAGTCACTATTGAGCCATCCAGTTGGCTGATATTTATTTATTTATTTATTTATTTATTTATTTATTTATTTATTTATTTATTTATTTATTTATTTAATTTATTTATTTATTTATTTATTCTCTAGCGGTCTATTAAGACGTGATTGATGTCACTATGATTTAATGGCCAAAGGATGTTTGAAATCTTAGAGGCCCATTCAGAAGTTGTAAATTGAGACGAACTTTTATAACTTTGATGTAGAATACGTCGGGTGTGTTGCAAAAAACACAGAAATATTTTACATGTCTAGACATCGTGTGTACAACAGTGTGCAATACTTCATTTTAAAGAGGAAACGCCAATGCACCTAGCAACAAGAACCAAATCTCCTTATGAAATCATGGAGTGAAGAAATAGTGCTGTATTCGTATCGTTCTAAAATAGCCGTGCGGCGTGGCTAACACATACAGCAGCTCTGGAGACCCTGTACCATATCATGCAAGGTGTCGTTTGATGTTTTGGTAAATATATGACAAAACAAAGTGAAAAATTGAGCATTTGAGACAACTGTGGTACGATAAATTGTAAAAAATATATTCTTTCGTAATATTTTTTTTTTTTGCTATTGGCTTTACGTCGCACCGACACAGATATGTCTTATGGCGACGATGGGACAGGAAAGGGCTGGGAGTGGGAAGGAAGCGGCCGTGGCCTTAATTAATGTACAGCCCCAGCATTTGCCTGGTGTGAAAATGGGAAACTACGGAAAACCATCTTCAGGGCTGCCGACAGTGGGATTCGAACCTACTATCTCCCGAATACTGGATACTGGCCGCACTTAAGCGACTGCAGCTATCGAGCTCGGTCTTTCGTAATATGTAACTACATAGGAGTAATAAATGCCTTCAAACATTACGGAAAACGCATTCGAGGGGACATACAGCATTATAGGAATTTCCAAAAGTAAAAAATTAATCCTGCGGAGCGGCAAAATGCTTATCGGGAAAATCTCAAGTTTGAGGTAGCAGAGCATCGTGACGCGAGTTCAACGCTTCCTGCGCCTGAGCCGAACACATCTACCGACCCAGTGGTTGAAGAAGACTTGTAACTCATAGTCTTGAAGATGTGCTAATCCATTTACAAATAATCAACCACAAGGAAGAAAAATGCATCATGTTGGACCCCACCATACGCTATGAGTTGGAGCAGGCATTGGCTGTGAATAAGAAGAGAGCCATCTACTGCCCATGCGTCCCTCATTTGAGGACTATAAAACAATTCGATACGCAAGAGAAGTAATGGGACTTCTCTTCAGAGCCAGGGGAACTTCTTTTAAGTACGCGAGTTCCTATCCCATGAAACTGGGCCTCTCGTTGATATATATTTCAGTAATTAATTTGAAGGATTTTTTTCTATATTAAACCGCCATTTATATTCTTTTCATTAGATCATGATGACTCATTATGTTTTATTTCTAAAATGTATAAAAAATGTGTGTTGTTTCCGAAACTTTTGTGGTCGCTCACGGTTGCAGCCAACTCTCTGTTTTTGCTGACAGTACATTTAAAACAATTCTTTTTTTTTTTTTTTTTTTTGCTAGGGGCTTTACGTCGCACCGACACAGATAGGTCTTATGGCGACGATGGGATAGGGAAGGCCTAGGAGTTGGAAGGAAGCGGCCGTGGCCTTAATTAAGGTACAGCCCCAGCATTTGCCTGGTGTGAAAATGGGAAACCACGGAAAACCATCTTCAGGGCTGCCGATAGTGGGATTCGAACCTACTATCTCCCGGATGCAAGCTCACAGCCGCGCGCCTCTACGCGCACGGCCAACTCGCCCGGTAAAAATAAAAAACAATTCTAACTGATACTGACTTTATTTTGACAATACCTAACACGTGGTATTTTATATCAAAATTATAGCCGTGACATTAACATAGCTTCATTCGAATATTTAGAAAAATAATGGTGATTATAGTGGATAACAATTAATTAGTCCACAGCTCACACACAACCTAATATTTTGAATGAATCTTGATGTCAGATTCTTGGTACACCTTGGAAAGAAAATAACTGAAAACGCAGGATGTACCATATAACTCAAGAGTAGAATAGCACAGGCAAAAACAGCTTTCATGAAGAAACACAAAATACTGTGCACAAACAAAGGGAGCCTCAATCTTCGAAACAGAATCATCTTAGTCTGGACAGTGGCACTGTATGGCTGCGAAACTTGGACGTTAAACCAGGTAGAAATAAAACGTCTAGAAACATTAGAAATGTGTAAAGTGTTCTGAAATTATTTGAGTGAAAAAGTGTCAAATTTTAAAAGTTATTGTTAAAGTTATTTTAACTGAGCAAGTGGCAGTGCGATTTGGGTCACGTAGCTATCACCTTGCATTCGGGAGATAATGGGTTCGAACCCCACTATCGGCAGCCATGACGATGGTTTTACGTGGTTTCCCCATTTTCATAGCAGGAAAATGCTGGGCTTGTACCTTAATTAAGGCCATGGTCACTTCCTTCCCACTCCTAGCCCTTCCCAATCCCATCGTCGCTGTAAGACCTATCTGTGTCGGTGCGATCTAACGCAAATTTTAAAAGAAGTTCATTAGGATATTCAGTCAGTCGAAACGAATTTACGTTATTTTTTTAGAAAACATTAGAAAAATAAAATATGTAACCTGACAAAAATAAAAAAGTAATGATATAATTTTTAGGTGTAAACTCTTGTTGATTGTTTCCTTTAACAGGTGCTTTCTATAAAAAGATATTTTAACGTAAATTAGATTAGTTTCGACATATTGAAAAGCCTAACAGTTACCGATTAACTGAGTCGAAAGTCAAAGGAAATGACTTCCAATTTAACAAACTTGATGAAGTCAAGCAAGAAAGATCTCTGCTACAAACAATTCTGAAACGACATCTTTCATGGTGAACACATGCAATGCGCCATTCACACCTGATGCAGACGAAGGCCTCATCGAAGAGAAAATCGCACGCGGAAGACTTTAAAACACGTTCATGATCGACGTTATCAAGGATATTGGTGCGGACCACTGTATGACTGTGAAGCAGAATATTTTCAGAACGTAAAACTTGGAGAGCATTCATGGCAACTGATCTTTCTTAGGACTATACACTAGAGAGAAAGAAGTGTTGAAAAATGAGTAGACAATTGAAATAGAGTGATAATAATTTTGCAGGTTTCTTTCACTGCTCTTTTACTGTGCTGGAATAGAGAACATGTTATTCTGCTAATCAAATTCGTAGGTGAAATATGTTTCATTAATGTAGTTTTTATAGAGTCTGTTCTGTTTCACGCGTAACATGTTTAATAGGTTTTATAATATTCTAATTTCATTTCATTGTTTGTTTTCTGGTTGGTTGTTATTTTAAAAACACAATTTGTATGTCATTACTTTTTGTGGTTGTTGCGTGTGTGTCTGTCCTCATTTCTGCACAATAGACGGATGAGCTGAATCAAAAATAAATGAAATTAAAATAAAACTAGTTACGTTTGTGTTTCGAGCGCCACTTCGCATCATACCAGGTGCGCGAGAGCGAGAATGTGGGGAAAGTGGAAACTGTTGTGAATATCCCTCGGGCTCAACGAGAAATAGAATTTCTGCACATCTAAGTAGTTAGATTTTTACACCAGATTTTAATTCAATTTCTTCTATATCAACATCATTAGAAGAATAACTTTTTTTTTTACAGTTTACTCTACGTCGCACCTATATAAGCAACTTGGGAAGAAGTTGGTCACAAATAAAAATGTACTTCTGAGAAAATTGCATTGTATGAATGTAAAAATACATAATTTATAAACATATAAAATATATTAAGCAGCCTCCGTGGCTCAGGCGGCAGCGCGCCATCCTCTCACCTCTGAGTTCCGTGGTTCAAATCCCGGTTACTCCATGTGAGATTTGTGCTGGACAAAGCGGAGGCGGGGCAGGATTTTCTCCGGGTACTCCAGTTTTCCCCGTCATCTTTCATTCCAGCAACACTCTACACTATCATTTCATGTTATCTGTGAGTCATTAATCATTGCCCCAGAGGAGTGCGACAGGCCTCGGCAGCCGGCACAATTCCTATCCTCGCCGCTAGATTGGGGGATTCATTCATTTGATTCCTGACCCGGTCGAATGACTGGAAACAGGCTGTGGATTTTCATAAAATGTATTTAAAACTGGATTTAATAGATCTTTGTAAATCTCTCACTGAAATTATCTTAGTATTTAAATTAGCATTTCCAAGACTAAATTGATGTCAGTAGGTAAGAAATACAAGACAGTTGAAAGTCGGGTTGGAGATACAAAGCTGGAACAGGTAGATCATTTCAAGTATTTACGATGTGTGTTCTCCAGGATGGTAATATAGTTAGTGAGATTGAATCAAGGTGCAGAAAAGCTAATGCAGTGAGCTTGCAGTTGTGATGAACAGTATTCTGTAAGAAGAATGTCAAATCTCGGAAGAAAGCATCTTTACATCGGTGTGCTTTTTGACCAACTTTGCTTTACGGGAGTGAAAGCTGGGTGGACTCAGGATATCTTATTAATAGTCTAGCAGTATCAGACACGATAGTAGCGACAATGATTGCTGGTTCAAATAGGTAAGAACTGTGGCAGGAGGCCACTCGAAATGAGGAGATAAAGGCTAAGTTAGGAATGAACTAGATGGATGAGCTGTACGCATAAACCGGCTTCGGTGGAGGGGCCATGCGAGGCAAATGAAGGAGGGTAGGTTACCCAGTAAAATAATGAAGTCTCTTATGGAGGTTAAGAGGAGTAGAGGGAGACCGAGACGACGATGGTTAGACTCAGCTTCTAACGATGAAATATAAGAGGTAGAGAACTAAACTGGGCCTCTGAACTAGTTCCAAGCAGAGGATTGTGGCGGCGTTTAGTAAATTCACAGAGTCTTGCAGACTGAACGCTGAAAGGCATAACAATCTATGAAGAATATGTATGTATGTATGTATGTATGTATGTATGTATGTATGTATGTATGTATGTATGTATGTATGTATGAAATTATCACCGAGCTCGATAGCTGCAGTCGCTTAAGTGCGGCCAGTATCCAGTAATCGGGAGATAGTGGGTTCGAGCTCCACTGTCGGCAGCCCTGAAGATGGTTTTCCGTGGTTTCCCATTTTCACACCAGGCAAATGCCGGGGCTGTACCTTAATTAAGGCCACGGCCGCTTCCTTCCAATTCCTAGGCCTTCCCTACCCCATCGTCGCCATAAGACATATCTGTGTCGCTGCGACGTAAAGCAATTAGCAAAAAAAAAAAAATAGAAATTATCTCACAAGTATCATTTTGCACTTGTGGCTCTGTTCTTCCGAAGGTGAGTATAGGTAGGTCTTCCGGCGATGATGATATAGGAAAGGGCTAGGAGTGGGAAGTAAGCGACCGTGGCCTTAATTAATGTACAGCCCAGCATTTCCCTGGTGTAAAAATAGAAAACAACGGAAAACCATCTTGAGGGCTGCCGATTGTGGAGTTCGAACCCACTATCTCCAGAATATTAGAATTACTAGTTAGCTCATGGTTCCAATGACCAATCCAGATCATTAATATCAGGAACTTCTACCAGTCAAAAGCTGTCTATAGCCACAGTGTTATCACTTTAGTATTATCGTACATACGTGCACTTTTTTAATATAAATTCGTCAAATTCGTATATTCAAATATGTGTATAGCTCCAGAGCTCTAATATAACACTGCAGTTCTTTTCGATAATTCATTTACGTAACTGTGTTATTCTGATAAAGCCGACAGCCGACATAGTTGTAGTCAGCGGACCAAAGCGTTTAAACGCAAAAGTAAAACACTATACAGAGTGTAATGGAAAGTTATTACAGAAAACGCGAGGGTGCTACAATGGTAAAGCTATCAACGTCCTGTTATTGTTCAGAAAAAAAACGGTGAATGTTTTCCATTTCGATTTACATATCACACGCGTGGCGAATGTTTCTGAACACATACTTACTGCACACGGGTGATTGTCAGGCAAACCGGAGTTCTTGAGTTGGTTGCGAAGCCGAACAATCGAAACTCGAGCTCGTTTCGATTAAAAGTAATTGATAGTAGAAGAGGCAATAAAAAAATAGGAAAATGAAATGCATGTACTAAACATGGATTGCAATAGATGAATGCTTTCTCCCCCGCCCCTCCCCCCAGTTTCTCAGGTGATCCAGCACTGGGGTATGGGAGCATTACATTCTAGTGTGTAAGTAGAATGAGTATTTTTATGCGTAGAATAAGTAATTTTATTAAATAAATGGATTTAATATTTTAGCATGTAAGTATTTTAAAGTGAATGTAATGATCATTTTAGTATATTATTTTTATTTTTGTGTCAGCCTCTGTGGTGTAGTGGTTAGCGTGATTAGCTGCCACTCCCCGAGGTCCGGGTTCGATTCCTGTCTCTGGCACGAAATTTGAAAAATGGTACGAGGGCTGGAACGGGATTTACTCATCATCGGGAGGTCAATTGAGTAGAGGTGGTACCGATTACGACCTCAGCCATTCTCGAAGTGGTTTTACATGGTTTTTCACTTCTCCTCCAGGCAAATGCCGATATGGTACCTAACTTAAGGCCACGGTCGCTTCATTTCCACTTCCCTGTCTATCCATTCCGATCTTCTCATCCCCAAAAGGCCCCTGTTCAGCATAGCAGGTGAGGTCGCCTGGGCAAGATACTGGTCGTCCTTCCTAGTAGTGTACCTGATCCAAAGTATCATGCTCCAGGACACTGCCCTTGAGGCGGTGGAGGTGGGATCCCTCATTGAGTCCGAGGGAAAACCAACCCTGGAGGGTAAACGGATTAAGAAGGAGATTTTTATTTTTGTAGCTGGCTTAATGTCGCACTAACACATCTAAGTTTTCGGCGACGCAGGTATGGGGTAGGGAATGGTTTGGGAAATTTAGGCCATGGCCCTAATTAAGGTACAGCTCCAGCACACGCCTGGTGTGAAAATTGGGAACTACGGAATTTGAGTATGTTAGTAGATTGAGAAATGTTTGGATGCAAGTAAAATGAACATTTTTAGTATGTAAGTAGAATTAATACTTATAGTATGTCAGTAGAATGAGTATTTTCATCCTTTAAAATGTGTATGAAGCTATGCAACCCAATGGCAGACAAACACACATGGCAATACAAAAGTATATTTTACTTGTGTCAGTAGTCATTCCCAGATAATGTGGAAAGAATACAAATACCTTTCACATAACCCTCACGTTTTCTGTATAACTTTCCATTGCACTCTGTATTTATGTACAGCTACTAGATTTATGAACTTGAAAATTCTCTCGTACACTATAATTGAATACGATAAAGAAGTTGAGTGGATTTACGTCGTTTCATTTGTCCGGCTCCATGCTGGCCTTTGGTCACAGGGGTCCCGGGTTCGATTGGCGGCAGGGTCAGGAATTTTAACTATCATTGTTTAATTCCGCTGGCACCGGGCTGGGTGTATGATTGTGTCGTCTTCATCATCATTTCATCCTCATCACGACGCGCAGGTCGCCTACGGGAGTCAAACATGTCCTTGGACACTCCTGGCACTAAAAGTCATACGCTATTTGATTTCATCGTTTTATTTAGTTATTAAAGTTTTCATGTGCACAATTTTTAGCAGTTATGCGAAATGATGTGAGAAGTAAGAAATGTATGACGTACGATATAATTTGTTTACTTGTTTTTACCAGAGCCTAACAATGCAGACAGGTCTGCGAAATGGGCGAGTTGGCCGTGTGGTTAGGGGCGCCCAGCTGTGAGCTTGCATCCAGGAGATAGTGTGTTCGAATCCGTGGTTTCCCATTTTCACACCGGACAAATACTGGGGCTGTACCTTAATTAAGGCCACGGCCGCTTCCTTCCCACACGTAGGCCATTCCTATCCCATCGTTTCCATAAGACCTATCAGTGTCGGTGTGACGTAAAGCAAATTATAAATAAAAAATTGTCTTATTCGATCCCTTATTGATTCTGTTTTTTTCATGCATCCATTTAAATAATCTTGTATCCGCTTAGTAGTCATATTTTGTGAAGTATCCCGAAAATTTGTGAACTTTAAAGGCATAAAATCGTCAATTTTTTTATATACGGTAAAATTTGAATTGCTGTGAGATTTTCAAATGGATCTCGTCGAGACAAATCCAGTAACATCTCGCTCGTCTCTGCAAAGCATCTATACGTAAATAGGGTGTCATTCAACCACCAAAAACATACTTTAATTTGGTGGCCATCTTTTGATGATGTCACCTACCGTGAATTCAGTCTTCTTCTTGAAACAGTACAAAATCCATTCCCGTATATGTAAAACTTTTTGAGCCTGAATATTTTGAAGTGTTTCCTGAAAAGCGTTTCATCGGTTCCTTTCTTGAGATCATTAACCCCAATTTTCAAGACGTTTAAAGTGAGCTTGCGCTCGGGATACAGTGGATTCGAACCCCATTGTCGACAGCTCTGAAGATGGTTTTCCGTGGTTTGCAATTTTCACATTAGGCAAATGCTGGGGTTGTACCTTAATTAAGGCCACGGCTGCTTTCTCCCCACCCACAACCCTTTCCTATCCCATCTTCGCCATAAGACCTATCTATGTCGGTGCGACTTAAAGCAATTTACAAAAAAATTAGAAAACATCTCCGCATTGAATATGTGAATCTAGCGCTGTTTTGGACAACCTTGAGGACGTCGGCCACCGACATCCAGGAGGTTAGTGGCACCGGTGGAAGTGGTCAGCGCAGAGGGAACTGCACGACCAACTTACTATGGTCTTCTCTCTCGTATCTTGTAAGTGACAGACAAGATATGAATCTGCTGTTTGATTTCTTCATTTCGTTAATGGTCAGAGTTGACAGTGGTGGTGATTATTGCTTTAAGAGGGAATACAACTAGGCAACCATTTTCTATATAACACTAATCGGAGAGAAAAAAAATGGAAGGGATTCGACACTTCGAAAATTGAAGGTATCGGCCAAAGAAAGACAAAGGCCATGAAGAGCGTGAAAATGAAGGACTCCTTAGGGCCTAGAGTGCTCTAAAACCGTCGGGGTCGGAAAAGAACAAGATTTGTCCAAGGGAGGTCGGATGGGGGTAAATGAAAGATAGGAGCCTGACCCAAGTAAGCGGAAGCATTGCTAGGGCTCAGCTGAGGCTGGTGGTGGTCGTGATTATTCTTTTAAGAAGAAGTACAACCGGGCAACCATCCTCTATTCACACTAATCAGTGGGGAAAATGGAAGAGAGTCCGACACTTCAAGAGGTGAAGAAAAAGAAGGGCGTGAAATTGGAAGACTCCCTACGCCTCGTAAACCTAATACCGTTAGATAGAGTAGATGAAAGTGAGGACCCTGGCACAGGTAATTGGAAGTAATGCTTACGACTCACCTCAGGGCCCCGTGTTCGCAACCCCACGCTCATTTTAGTCACCTCCTTCGAAAGGCTTGGGATACCGTGGATGCTAATCTAGTACTCCCATCCACAGGGTTATTATGGTGAAATTTCAAGTGCCCACATAGTCATACGCATCTGCGCTGTGTGGTAGTGGCGATCGGTAGATCAGCTGACTGGCAACTATTCAGTTCCCTACAGCGCCATTGGGAAAGGGCGTCGTTCGGTAGGTCTTAGACATTTGTCACACAAAACGTCGTGATCTTAGATTTGATAATCTATCGCTTAAACTGCTATTTTTTTACTTGACTATCATAAGTTAACTGTGCTATACAATGCATTGTAGACGAAAGATTGACAAAGTTAATTTCAACTTGTTAAGACCCATTACGTTTCTATTACTAAAGTTAAATTAAATATTAATTGCATTCTGAAATTTTCTGTAAAACTTGTCTAAAATGAGAGCAGAAATGGAAAGCAATTAATGCTCAATGAAGCGAGCTGCATCTAGAAAATGGAGCCAATTTTCAGCTTAACTTTCTCCTTACTTAACTAGCAACAGTAAGTTATACGAGGTGATAGGCCGGCCACAAATCTAAAATTAACAATTAACAAGTGCTTTCATACACACAAACATTGGTGAGTCGCAAGGTTTTAACTAAGTTATAACGCTTTATAAACAATAAATAATCGCGCCAAATGGAAGGGAGGGGCACTGTGTAAAGAAAGAGAGAGTATTAATGTAACAAAGAAGCTGTTAGAAGAGCAAGGGCCATAAATTACTTATACAGTTTTCATTATTACACGTAAAATTTTAGTGGGATGTATGTTATGGTGGGTTTATTACGGCGCTGCTTGTTGAGAACGCTCCGGGGCAGGGGGGGGGGGGGGGATTTACAAAGATATAGCCGACGGATACAAGGGTAGGTACATCCGTAGGAAGTGATTATAGCAGCTACTAAGATCTTTTATGTGCACGTACTTTTGATAACGCTTCCCAAACAAACTGTTATAGCTGTATTAATAAGCAAGTATAAAACTAGAGCTGAAATTTCTGGTTGTTACAATTAATAGTCATTTGTACTTAGTGACCATGAAGTCTAGCAGCTGCCTGGCCGAGGTGGTAGAGACGTGCTCCATTCGCCCGGAAGGACGGGGGTTCGAATCCCCGTCAGGAAGTCGTAAAATTTAAGAAACGAGATTTCCACTTCCGGAGGTGCGTATGGCCCTGAGATTCACTCAGCCTGCACGAAAAATGAGTACCAGGTTAATTCCTGGGGGCACAGGCGGCCGGGCGTAGGGCTAACCACTCTACTTCATCACGCGCCGAGGTAACAATGGTGGGAGCCTTTACCTTCCACTCCTCCAAGGGCCTTCATGGCCTGTATGGAGGTGACTTTGCTTTGCTTTGCCTTGCTTTGCTTTGCTTTGCTTTGACCATGAAGTGGTTCTAATAGTTCACATGGCTAATGTATCTGTAGGTTCGTAATAGAAGCATCTTTGGCATGATGCAATTCAGGAATATGTATTAAGTGAATTTTTCTCATTTTTTGTTATGCCTGATTAAAGAGCTTGATTGAATTTATTTAGCTGATGTCCTTCTCTTTTTCTTCTCCTCAAATCTCCTTATCTTCTCCCTGTGGATTTTCTTGCGATCTTCTGACAAGGTTTTATTGGTGGTAGTGCTTGCATGCTGTGTCGACTAATTTTTTGAACTTACATCTGTCTAATACTAAGGCTATTTTTCTCAACATGGGATTAAAAACACATTGAATAACAAAATAATTTTTAACTAAACGTTTAGTATTTTCATACATCTTTCCCACATAATCGCTAAAACTCTGCATATAGGGCTTCAGTCGTGATTACAGCGTTTTAATGCCTTAATTTTGCATTTCGGGAAATAGATTATACTGTATATCACATCTGTTCCCACTGAGTATGTATGCTCGTTATAGTTTAGAGACCCTTTCTTTGTTGTTCACGATTCAGTCCTGAAGGTATGATGACTTCTCACACGTATTTGAATACATACACTTGGGATATTTTGCCATATTGGGCTTTCATTGGTTCTCCATCTAGGTACCGAAGAGATCCTTCCATGTAGTGGGTTTTCTGATATGAGATATCAAGTCCAGTTCTGGATGCAATTTCATGGAGTTTTTCAATCAGTTCCTCAATTTAGAGGTTGCCTAAAAGACAAAGGGCCAATTGCAGAAACGATGACTTGCTTTAAGACTTAGACAACGTCTTCCTAAACAGCGTCTACTTCAATCAATCAATCAATCAATCAATCAATCAATCAATCAATCAATCAATCAATCAATCAATCAATCAATCAATCAATCAATCAATCAATCAATCAATCAATCAATCAATCAATCAATCAATCAATCAATCAATCAATCAATCAATCAATCAATCAATCAATCAATCAATCAATCAATCAATCAATCAATCAATCAATCAATCAATCAATCAATCAATCAATCAATCAATCAATCAATCAATCAATCAATCAATCAATCAATCAATCAATCAATCAATCAATCAATCAATCAATCAATCAATCAATCAATCAATCAATCAATCAATCAATCAATCAATCAATCAATCAATCAATCACTACTGATCTGCTGTCGCCTAGGTGGCAGATTCCATCTCTGTTGTTTTCCTTGCCTTTTCTTAAATGATCGCAAAGAAATTGGAAATTTATTGAGCATCTCCCTTGGAAAGTTATTCCAATCTCTTACTCCCCTACCTATAAACGAATATTTGCCCCAATTTGTCCTCTTGAATTCCAACTTTATCTTCATATTGTGATCTTTCCTACTTTCAAAGACATCACTCAAACATATTCGTCTACTAATCTCATTCCACGCCATCTCTCCACTGACAGCTCGGAACTTACCACTTTATCGAGGAGCTCGTCTCCTTTCTCCCAACTCTTCCCAACCCAAACTTTGCAACATTTTTGTAACACTACTCTTTTGTCGGAAATCACCTAGAACAAATCGAGCTGCTTTTCTTTGGATTTTTTCCACTTCTTGAATCAAGCAATCCTGGTGAGGGTCCCATACACTGGAACCATACTCTAGTTGGGGTCTTACCAGAGACTTATATGCCCTCTCCTTTACATTCTTACCACAACTCCTCAGCACCCTCATAACCATGTGCAGAGATCTATACCCTTTATTAACAATCATATTTATGTGGTCACCCCAATGAGGACCTTTCCTTATAATAACACCTAGGTACTTATGATCCCCAAAAGGAACTTTCACCCCGTCAATGCAGTAATTAAAACTGAGAGGACTTTTCCTATTTTTGAAACGCACAACCTGACTTTTAACCCCGTTTATCATCATACCATTGCCTACTGTCCATCTCACACATTATCGAGGTCATTTTGCAGTTGCTTACAATCTTGTAACTTATTTATTACTCTGTACAGAATAACATCATCTGCAAAAAGCCTTATCTGTGATTCCACTTCTTTACACACATCATTGATATATATAAGAAAACATATAGGTCCAGTAATATTGCCTTGAGGAATTTCCCTCTTAATTATTACAGGGTCAGATAAAGCTTCGCCTACTCTAATTTTCTGAGTTCTATTCTCTAGAAATTTAGCCACGCATTCAGTCACTCTTTTTTCTAGCCCAATAGCACTAATTTTTGCCAGTAGTCTCACATGATCTACCCTATCTTCCATTGTATAAACAATATTCAGCCGGTAGCTAGACTTCGTTTAATATTTCAATATTGGTTCCAAAATGTAAATAGAGGCATCTTCCATGCAACTCTTTGCTTGTCGCAACCAATGACATTTGTCGGTGCGTGCGCCGAACGTTAGTCAGCTGTCGTTTTCCTACACATCACTTATTCTCTTTGCTACACGTTACTCGAATATGGCTAAGCATGAGCATGACTTTCCCCACAGATAAGAATAAAGCTTTCGGTGGAAATAAAATCTCATAATTTTGTCAACACTAAAGGGACACGCCACCGTACGAGGAAGTGTAGCTTTCATTATATTGTTGTTACAGTGAGTGTGATCTAAAGAACTTCTGCGATGGGAAGATGACACTATATTACTGTGTAATCAAATGAGTTGTACGGGTTATATGAATGTAGCTTGAATTCTAGAGATCATAAGTTCGAAACGCACCATCGGTAGCTCTGAAGATTGTTTCCCGTAGTTTCCCAATTATTACATCAGGTAAATACTAGGGCTGTAGCTAGGGCCACAGCTCTTCCAATCCTTGCCTTTTACTATGTCACAGCTGCCGAAAACTTACATGAATTATCGCGATGATTACCCTAAAACACACACTCAACCTACCTCTTTTGTGTCACCAGTAAATGTAATAACTGAATCCCTCCCGGTGAATGTATGTGCGATCGGGTGGTATGGATGTAGTCGAAGTGATATATAATTCCGGTGGAATCATCCCAAATATAATAAACACCTTGTAGAACGGGATTGTGGGCTCGTACATTCCCTTCTTTTCACGATCAACACTGTCAGGATGACTGGTGGAGGATTCGAAGCGGATGGCTGGATCGTTTTATATCCTACACTGTTGCCTTTGTAGGTAATTACATCGATCCTTCGAAAGCTTCCATTCTCTGCCAAGCTATGGATCTATTTATGGACGATGAATCCTCTTCTTCTGAGTTCCTGGGCAGTGTTGGTATTTGATGACGCCTAGCGATACGCAGAGTTTCGCCAAGCTTGGGTTACAGTCCATGGACCTGCTGGGCATAGCATGAACTGCTGCTACATTCCTCGTCATCTTGAGTCCGTCTCTCCATTCGCTATGTGGTAATCCTTCGTGGTGGCTGATCTATTTAATGAAAGCTGGATATTCTTTAACCCTTACTTTTCACACCCCTAATTCTGGGAACAATATTCGACTTGGAGATCTCAGTCTCAGTAGCTTCCTCATTCTCAGTCTTCTGCCGGTCACCATGGTAGTCAGTGTTAGAGGTGCTGTGTTGTCTCTCGCATTATTAAAGTAACGTCCGGGGGAACGCATTACTGTGAGTGTGTAAGTGAATGACAGGCTGGGCTTTTCTTTTTCTTTTTTCTTTTGGCGTTCAGTGTGTTTATTTGTTCTCCTTATCTGTTGATGACAGAGAATGTGACATGAAAACGGAAAAATCTTAAATGATAGCCCACTATAATAACACGAAATGTGGTGTTGATATCGTAGATGATGAGAGCGCCAAATACTTTTCAAGCCGCCGTACACAGCGCTCGCCCATGGTGGTGTCCTTCATACGAGGATTATCAGCGCAAATATATTGTTCGCCAGTCCTTCAATGAATGAACTGTACTTAGCAGAAAACTCTCACGAAACATCATGATGATGATGATGATGCTTGTTGTTTTAAGGGGCCTAACATCGAAGGTCATCGGCCCCTAATGGCACGAAATGAAAGAACAAAAATTGCAAAGGCATCCACTGACCAAAATAAAAATAAAATATGGCATGAAGAATGAATGGATGGACAGGAACTCAACAAAACACAAAACAAACAAACAAAAACCAGTGGATCGGACTCAATACAGATCGAAAATAACATTATTACCGACCAAGGAACCACTTATAAAGCACAATGATGCTTGGTGTCTAAAAGGGGTGCAAAATCCACGTCTAAGGCCCCACAGAATGGTACATGTCGCGAGTAAAATAGAACCATGGTATGTGTCATGTTGGGGTATTAATCAGAAGTAGCGAAGACTCACGGTGTTCCACAAAAGATGGTACTACTCACAAGTATTGCAATACGTACAAGTAACGCAGACCTATGGTGTGTCTCACACAATGGCCCAACTCAGAGTCAACGCAAACCGAGAAGGTTCCCCACCTAGGTGTACTAAACACGGGCGCCGGTATTCTCGTGGTGTTCCTCACATAGTGGGTACTAATCACAGGCAACGCAGACCCACGGTGCTGCTCATATAGTGGCACAACTCACAGGCTACGCCCAGACCCGCGGTGTTGCACACATGGGTACGACGCACGGGTACTGGAATCCACCAGGCCAGGCTTTAACTACTACTAATCACAAACCTATTTCGTACCGAATTTAGTGGTACTACTCGCAAGTACAGGCAACCTATGGTGTTCCCCGCGTGATGGTACGATTCAAAATTAGTTTCATGGTTCTAATTCAGTCAGCCCTTGGTCGCCCCTTTTAGTCGCCTCTTACGACAGGCAGGGGATACCGCGGGTGTATTCTACATGTGCGTCCCCCACCTGCAGGGGGTAGTGTGTTTGGTCCGCGAGAGGTATTTTATTTCCCTCAAGTCCGCCGGCAAGCCGGTTAGGACCCCCCTATCCGCCACCTGGGACGCGCCACGTGGGAGTATCACCTCTCCCCCTGCTACGCCTGCGTAGCAGGTTCGTGGTCTCGCGAAACAAATGATTGAACCTACACTACGAAAAAGAATAATGAACAAACGCCTTCGACGAGAACTGAAATTTTCTGTCCAGTTGTGAGAGCCGAAGTACATCTCCATGCCGATCTGGGCCAGGAGGACAAACTGCCGAGGGATGCAAGGAAGACATGTCAAAGCAGAATATTTGACCTGCATTTTTCGGCAGATTTAATTATAAGGGCGTATTGTTTCGTTGCGAATGGTGAAAACGTTGAGTTTCCTCGTGTGAGGTGGAAATTTAAACCAGGAGCGGTGCCTCATATATTTCCAAATTTACCGTGTTACCTATCCACTGAGGTAAAATCGCGAAAGGCACCCAGTAGGAAAAGGAGTGTGGGGAGTATCAAGAGGATAAGGAACAAAAATCACGAAGTGAGTGAAGCAATGATGAGAACAGCAGGCGTTCAAGTTCAAGTTCAAGTTCACGGTCAGCCTAGTTGTAGTGAAATTCAAGGTCAGTCTAGTTTTCTTACCGATGCCGAAAAGACAATACTACTCTGAACAGGCGACTCAAGAATGCAACTCGTAATTTATGCGAGCTAAATGTTGTCCATCCTCAGCCAAAGGTAGGATTAATATTCTACAGGGGAAGATTAAGAAGAGAGAATTTCAATTTAAAGATTGTAAATTTCTTAGTAAGAAGCAGAAAATCATTACAGACACTATGTTAAAGAAATTCCAAGTTAATCTCCAAATGGTATGAAGTACAGTTGTGATTTTCTTTTAGAGACCTTATTACTTAAAATAAAATCACATAAAGCCATATTTCGTTTCCTCTTCCCTGACAAAGCCATCTGAGGAAACTCTGCAAAGAACTTAAATGTCCCTATGGTGTAAATCCTCACTGCATAAGTGCTATTTCAGGTTATTTTAAGGATGAAATGAACGTGAATAAAAGGTGCGAAATAGTTACATTCGATGAGGTGAGAAGAGATTCAATTTAATGTAGGGCGACATTTTTTTCCGAGTGTCTTGATTCGATTGCGGCGATTTCAGTTGTGCCATGGCTTTGTGGGACAAGAAGAAAAATGTCGTTTAGATTAATCTCAATCTTGGAAATGAAGAGATAGAACCTATTCGACGGTAAAAATCCCATGAGCCCGTTCTGCATGATAAATAAATTATATAAAAAATAGATCGAGGTCAGCAATGAGCTCCCTCTGTGGGTGAGGGCGGTTGAATAACACCCACAGTATCCTCTGCATGTCGTAAAAGGCGACTAAAAGAGGTCCCAGGGGCTCTGTATTTTGGAGCATGGGTTGTCGGCCACGGGGCCCATAGCTGAGTCCTGACATTGCTTCCACTTACATGTGCCAGGTTCCTATCCGACTTCCCTTGGTCAACTCTTGTTCTTTTCCGACCCCGATGGTATAAGAGCACTCGAGGCCCACGGAGTCTTTCGTTTCCACGCCCTTCGTGATTCTTGTCTTCCTTTGGCCGATACCTTCAATCTTCAAAAGTGACGGATCCCTTCAATTTTTCCTCTCTGATTAGTGTTGGATGGTTGTCTAGTTGTACTTCCTCTTAAAACAATAATCACCACCACCTCAGCGTTGTGTGCACACAAGAAATATATTTGTTAAAGAACTTACCCAGCAACCACAAGTTTCAATCAATCAATTAATCAATACTGATCTGCATTTAGGGCAGTCGCCCAGGTGGCAGATTCCCTATCTGTTGCTTTCCTAGCCTTTTCCGAAATGATTTCAAAGAAATTGGAAATTTATTGAACATCTCCCTTGGTTATTCCAATCCCTAACTCCCCTTCCTATAAATGAATATTTGCCCCAGTTTGTCCTCTTGAATTCCAACTTTATCTTCATATTGTGATCTTTCCTACTTTTATAAACGCCATTCAAACCTATTCGTCTACTAATGTCATTCCACGCCATCTCTCCGCTGACAGCTCGGAACATACCACTTAGACGAGCAGCTCTTCTTCTTTCTCTCAATTCTTCCCAACCCAAACATTGCAACATTTTTGTAACGCTACTCTTTTGTCGGAAATCACCCAGAACAAATCGAGCTGCTTTTCTTTGGATTTTCTCCAGTTCTTGAATCAGGTAATCCTGGTGAGGGTCCCATACACTGGAACCATACTCTAGTTGGGGTCTTACCAGAGACTTATATGCACTCTCCTTTACATCCTTACTACAACCCCTAAACACTCTCATAACCATGTGCAGAGATCGGTACCCTTTATTTACAATCCCATTTATGTGATTACCTCAATGAAGATCTTTCCTTATATTAACACCTAGATACTTACAATGATCCCCAAAAGGAACTTTCACCCCATCAACGCAGTAATTAAAACTGAGAGGACTTTTCCTATTTGTGAAACTCACAACCTGACTTTTAGCCCCGTTTATCAACATACCATTGCCTGCTGTCCATCTCACAACATTTTCGAGGTCACGTTGCAGTTGCTCACAATCTTGTAACTGGGATATTAGAATTCAAATTATCTGGGAATACGAGTGACCCACATTGTTGTGTGGAATGAAGGCGTGCATTTTAACCCAGACATTGCGCAAGAAAGTAAACCTTTGAAATGTGAGTTTGTCGATGGACTTTACACATGTCCTTGGCGGAAAATATGAGCAATTATAGACAGCAATACTTCTGTCTCTTTATGTAGCTTATTTGTCTAAAGATAGAAGATTCAATATTTAGGATGTGTATTGCGTTACGAAAAGTATAGGATCCTACAATTAGTGATGCACCGGAAAATAGAAGGTCATTGGGGATATAGCCGATGGAGAACATTATCGATTAACTTTAGAGTGCGATATACGACGAATTCGTATTGTTGAATTCCATACATTTGCTCCCTTGTGATAAGTCAGAGAATTTTGTAGGTGTGTCATGACTAACTATGCCAACGGCCCTAACCGTGCTGAAACACCGGATCCCTTGAGATCTCCGAAGTTAAGCAACATTTGGCGTGGTCAAGATTTGGATGGGTTGCCACGCGGTGCTGGTGGGGGGAAGGGTAAGGGAATGGAGGAGCGGAAAGGAACTGGCCACTCTACCGTACGTAAACTCCGGCTCAGGCACACCTCTGCGGAGATTCGGACCTGCCTTCGGGCAGAATACACCCTTGCCTTTTACCATGACTAACTATAAGGTTCAACGTCCTCATTCGAGCGCATGTCACAGTACACCATGGAATTATTGCAATGAATGTTCTCTGGCGACTGGTATTGTACTAGTTTTCCGAAGGTGCTGATTATTTTCTCAAAAAACAATTCATTGTTTATTGTGGGGTATCCACGGACTAAGTATCCACATGGGAGCGATTTATTTTATGTATTTTTTTACAGTTTGCTTTACGTCGCACCGACAGAGATAGGTCCTATGGCGACGGAGGGATAGGATAGGGCAAGGAGTAGGAAGGAAGCGACCATGACCTGGTGTGAAAATGGAAAACCCCGGAAAACCATCCTCAGGGCTGCCGTCACTGCGGTTCGAACCCACTACCTCGCGAATGCAAGCTGATAGCTACGTGACTCAAACCGCATAGCCACTTGCTCGGTAGAGCGAAATATATTTTGATAATTAAATTTAATTCTGATAAATGAGAAACATATAACGAAATGTGCTCATTCTTCTTTTGAACAACTGTACATAATACATACTTTTACTGAAAAAGTTTAAAAACTGACACTTTACTGTAAAAATTGCTCTGATTTGCTCAAATAGTGTACTATATAATTATCAATTTTCGATTTGGTAGTGACATAGTGATAACTTCTTGTTTTAAGCGGGCTAACAACTAGGTCATCGATTCGTTAAAGACAGGAAAATGAAATTGCCTTACTACGCATTACTAAAAATATTCCCCTTCAAATTACATAACTAGTGTGCTCTATCCCGTCTAGAAAGCCAAGAATAACGTCCGAGAGGATTCGTCGTGCTGACCACACGACACCTTGTAATCTGCAGGCCTTCGGGCTGAGCAGCGGTCGCTTGGTAGGCCAAGACCCTTCAGGGATTTAATGCCAGGGGGATTAGGTCAGGTTAGTGTGCTCTATAGGAATAAAGCATTATGTTGTAGCAATTGAAAAACAATACGTTTTGATAACAGACGGACAGTACTATTATTTTCTCTCACAAGATGTACCATACGGCCAGAAGACTAATGAAGGATCTAGAAGCAAATCTGGCACTGTCCAGTGAACCAAATTTTACAGGAGAGACTGATTTATTAGTACTCTGTAACCAGAGGAGATACGTTCATATATACATGTTTACGGAATATAACCCTTCTACACTTAAACATTTTAAAATGCAACATAACCTAATATCTACGATAAAGTTTGAGCACTTACGTTATTAATAATTGTAGACTGACAGGTTTGAAACTAACAGATGGAGGTTTCTAATTCTGCATCCAACGTTGTTAAGGAGAGTGCCATAATTGAAAGTGAAATGGCAGAATATCATGATTAAATGAGTGTTCAGTTTATATTAACAGTGTTTTATCCCCATAAATAGAGCATCTAAATCATCAAATCATCACCTTCTACAAAACATCCTCTCCTTCAATGACTTCTTCCTCATTCTCTGTCACATCATTCCCCGTTGTTTCCAGTCAATTTGTGAATACCTCGAGGCTGTCAAGGTTTTCAACTGATTTCTGTAATGTTCAGTCAACAATAATATGTTGATGTCTTGCAATTTCAGTGCATTCAATTACAATGGGGTTATTTATGCTTATATTTTTGCCAGGTTTACAAACACTTTTAGCCACCCGTATTCCACTTGAATAATGAAGCTTTCCTCACACTTGGGCATTGCTCACCGAATTTGTTTTAGCTCTTGTTAGAACGAAACGCTTGAAAATATTAAATCTGAAATACAAAAATTTCAACACGTCATACAATCAATCACATGACATCTAGCTCAGCTGTGATTGGCCAACATGTAGATTGCCATTCCTACAACACAAAGCTACACGAAGATTACCGACTTTCCAACTAACAGCAATATTTAACGTTATATTTGAGGAGGATTTTGACTGATATGCAACTCAACAATTTCGTCATAGATGGCATTTACCTAGCAGAATGCTATCCACACTTTAATTCATATTCGCTAAAGAGTAAAGTCTGCCATTTTTGCTTCTAGGCCCCTCGAATGATTGTTGATGTTAATTTTTCGGCCGGCGATATGTTGATAAAGACGTGAACAACGTTCATCAGCAACTGAGAAATTAGACAGAACCTTTCTGGAGAATGAAAATATCAATGGATAC
The DNA here is from genome assembly GCF_040414725.1 of Anabrus simplex. NCBI lineage: Eukaryota > Metazoa > Arthropoda > Insecta > Orthoptera > Tettigoniidae > Anabrus > Anabrus simplex. The sequence continues at coordinate 96,830,093 of NC_090273.1, forward strand.
GTTTCGTTCCATTTTAAAAACTTTGTGATACAAATCATATCCGGGGTGGTTAAATCTGCATCGAAGAACTTTGGACGTATTTAAACAGACTTCGTATGTAGCATGGAAGACGTTGCTACCTACTGCATAAGTGGGGCTTCCATAGTTCAGCTACCAGTAACTGCAGAGTGAGGTATCAAACAGCAGACCATGTCGTGTTGGAGTGACCTCTTTGCAAAAATCACGGACACAGGTGACTTAACCCATATCTTCCAGCTGTCCCATTTATGGAGCATCAGTGTTACTCTCCTTAACCCTAATGTTGCGCAGTTCTTCACTGAACTATTCACAAAAACGGGAAAGGGGGCAATTATGCGACAAAAATTATTATTTTCATATCGGGTCTTCTATATGCTATGCATGTTTCGTTGGGGAATAGGAATCCTCCTGAGTCCATGATGGCCATATTTGGGCATTAAAGGCACCCGAACGTGAGACCTTACCAAAATTTGTGAGCCATTTGTGAGCCATTTTCTTGAAAAGTATTAATTTTATTTTCATTAAATTTGATGCACTTATTGCACAGTGGATCCATAACTACTGATTTAAATATTACTGACCTACAGTAACATTTGTACTCGTTATATCAATAAATGTCAACGCACGTTTCAACATTTTCAGTCCACGGAAGCAACATAAGGTATTGCATGAAACGGTCCCAAACTTCGTAGTTAAAACTACCGCATTCATATCATTTTGTCTTACCTAGTTTTGGTTGCCTACCCTCGCAGATAATGGAAAGTTTCCTTTAAAGTATTAATGGACTTTTTTGTAAAATAAACATTTTCTAGTTGTTGATAAGATAATTTAATTTTAGTCTATCTTCGTGAAAAATTTGATGGCTTTATCACAAATACTTTGAGAAAATTTTTTACCTGAGCTGGCAAAATATCAATTTTATAGGATAACATATTCAAGATTGATGAGAGAATTCACCCACTTCTTATCACAGAACCGACTGGTTGTGATGCCTCTTATAACATACTGAGAACATCACATTACCGGTACTAGTTCCTTTATAATATCACCAATCCCTTGATTCTTACCGATCGAGCGAGTTGGTTGTGCGGTTAGGGGCTCGCAGCTGAAAGCTTTCATTCGGAAGATAGTGGGTTCGTGCCCCACTGTCGGCAGCTTTGAAGGTGATTTTCAGAGGTTTCCCCATTTTCACACTAGGCGAATGCTGGGACTGTACCATAATTAATGCCACCACTGCTTCCCTTTCCACTCTTCAGCCCATTCCTAGTCCACCGTCGTCGTAAGACCTGCTGTGCCAGTGAGAAAGCAACTTGTAAAAATAAACCTTCCCGAAAATGTGATACCATAACCAAAATAAGGAAATAAATCAACAATTACTTTAAAGGTAATTGACGTTATCAAACATGATATTAAATGAAGCCCTGTGAATGACGTAGGCAAAATTTAGGATTGTGTGAATAGAGTGTATGTTTTCCTTTTTTGTGAACTCAGAAACTTCAATTACATCAACAATTTCAAAATGAGGGTTATTACAATTTTACATATATCCCTTCTATTACAATAAAAGTTGCAATCTCAGATTACCGATACAAATTACGTGCGGCCAGTATCCAGTAATCGGGAGATAGTGAGTTCGAACCCCACTGTCGGCAGCCCTGAAGATCTTTTTCCGTAGTTTCCCATTTTCACACCAGGCAAATGCTGGGGCTGTACCTTAATTAATACAACGGCCGCTTCCTTCCCATTCCTACGCCTTTCCTATCCCATCGTCACCATAAGGCCTATATGTGTCGGTGCGACGTAAAGCAAATAGCAATCTCAGATTATCACCGTACTAATAATTTCACTTTTACATATTTCATTAGAGAGTGTATTAAAACCGTGGGGCCATCAAAGGATATAAATCGCGTTTTATTGGATTATAAGAATGAAAATGATATATTTGACTTTCAGGAAGTGGGTGGGTTTTATAATATTGACACACTCCATTAAATTCATGAGTGGGAGTGCACAGATACAAGATTAATTTCCATATAAGAGGAATACCACTTTACAATGTAGTGGTAGCAGTGATTATAAAAAACGGCAAAAGCCGAGCGAGCAGTACTTGAAATTTAACAGTGCACGAGTTCTAACAAAAAAAAAAAAAAAAATAGGATGGTCTCGCGTGTGATATATTTCTACTGCCACTGAACTTGTTACTCCCCCTCCTCCACCCTCTCTGTACGTGTATCGGCGTTTTTAATGTACGAGTCTTTGTACAGAAGTAGCGCTTCTCATAATTAACGCTCTATGCGCCAAGCGCGTGCTATTACGATCTATGGTACAGGGCACAATGAGCCGGAAAAACAAGCCTACACAGTGTTACAACATAAAGCCTCGCTAGGTCGTAACCAACCCCCAGCAATGGGTTTAAAGCGGGCGTAAAGTTTCTTCAAAAGTGCTATCATTAATAGAGTCGTAAAGTTAGGAGTACTAAGTATGAACAGTTTTATTAAATTGTATAATATTAGAGAAAATTTATGTAGGTTCCATCTCTCTGGATAAATTACAACGTATTCCTCGTTTTCCTGTTGTGCATTGCAGGTAAGTGAACTCTTGTCCTCATCCCGAGGCGGTGCAGCACTTTTCAGGAACACCCCCAATGAAGGTGAGCTCCATGTGTCATTTCAACCACGTATCAGCCCTCCTGACATCCTTGAATTCCTGGCAGTACTGGGAATCGAACCCAGGCCCGGAGGATGGCAACTAATAGAACTAACCGTTATGCTACGGAGTCGGACATAAAAATGAATAGCATAGATCTCTGGGTTCGATTCCAGGCCAGGCCGGTGATTTTTATCGTGTGTGCTTAATACCCCAAACTCGGGGACTGAGTGTTTGTGTTCGTCTTAATACGCTTATATTAATCTATATACACCACACTTCCAACCACCACAGAAGCGAATACATCCTTCTACTTAAGGTTGACATCCGAAAGGGATCCGTCCGTAAAGCAGGGCCAGAACCACTTGAAATGTAAACTCCAGTCTTCTTCCTCTCCCGCTCTTCTCTCAAACTTATGAGAACAGGTGCGAACTGTGTCACTCAGGTCCTATGCAGTTTGTATATAATCCCTGACCCCGTATCAGGAAATGGCACTAAAAGCTGGACATAGTCTATTTAAAACACTGGGCTGATTTTGGTTACCACGAGTTTGATAGAATGGCTGAACCGATTGACATCGTAAATCATTCTGACGAAAGCTATTGGCCTGCAGATTTGCAGAGTGGCTTTAAAAGCATAAACATTTCTTGTCGTATAATTTTTTATTACTAAAAAAAATGCAGCATTCTAACTGGCCAAAGCACTCGCCAGTCTTCAAGGCCACCGGCTGGTCTACTGCCGGCCATGTGCATGACGAGAATTCTAAAAGGCGCACACTCATGCACAGACGCATGCACCGTCTGGTATGACGTCTCTTCGCCGTGGTCACATAACTGAGCGATCAATCGTGGACTCTTGGTTTGTCGAGAGTATTTCACGTTGATTACACAAGCATTCATCATAATGATCTTGCAGCTCCAGTTTCCCAGTCGTGGTGTACAAGCGCTCGCCATTTCTTTCTGTCAGAGTAGAGATTACTTTCCTCTACATCTTCAACATTTACCTTTGGCCTTTCTACTTTTCTTTTCCCTCTCACTTCTCTGTCACGAACATTGTCCACCTAATTTACTGTCATAGAGTCCGGCTCCACGGCTAAATGGTTAGCGTATTGGCCTTTGGTCATAGGGGTCACGGGTTCGACTCCCGGCAGGGTCGGGAATTTTAATTGGTTAATTTCGCTGGCTTGAGGGCTGGGTGTATGTGTCGTCTTCATCATTTCATCCTCATCATGACACGCAGGTCGCCTACGGGTGTCAATCAAAAGACCTCCAACTGGCGAGCCGAACTTGTCCTCGGACACTCCCGGCACTAAAAGCCATACGCCATTTCATTTCATTTCATTTCATTACTGTTATGGAAACATGAAGGATTTTATTATTATTATTATTATTATTATTATTATTATTATTATTATTATTATTATTATTATTATTATTATTATATACACATAAATCATTACACTATTAACCACCACAGAAACAAGCATGTGGGTTAGAAAATACGTCGAAATATTCCGTAATATGTTAGTAATTATTATTATCATCTGTATTATTTAAAATTTTACTAAAAACAGCTTCGACCAGTCCGTCTGGACGTTATACTCGACCTGAATTCATACTTACTGGGTTTCATAGGTTTAAAGAGTAAGATTTTTACAGAAAGGTGTCGGCGAAGTTAGGCTAAACGATTAAAGATGACAGGCGTCTGTAGACAAACCTACAACTTCAACCAAACTTACTACCTAGAGAAAAATATTATGGGGGTAAGACTCCTCCAGCACCCCTACGGTTGGGATTTGTGAATGAGTGACATGTAAAAATCACCGAAAAATATTAGAGTCTGATCCATACTTTTCGGGATTTCTTACATGAATTGTGACACTCTGGATGCCGTTTGAGTCCAAGTTCACCCTCCATCGGCATGGAAGTCAGAAGGGTTTAAAGGAAAATGTCCAAATTGATCGAGATTAGTGTTGAATCCACACTTCTTCGGTTCGCTATGATAATTGGTGACACTCCCAATGACAGCAGGAATCGTGAACATTATATCTATAGTGCGACGCGTGAATACATACAGTTATCACGTATTTTCATTAATTCTTTGAAAGGACCAGCTACTTCCCAGACAATATGGGCTTGAGCAAGGACAAACTTCTACGCGGAACAAAATCTTCCAAAACTAAAACTTTTAATTAAACGCAACAATTACTCTAAGACGCAAAATCGTTCGTGAAATTTCAATCAACGTCACAATGAAGAAATCTACAAAAATTCACTTGACGTGAGAAAAAATGAAAAAAATACTTTATTATTTAGTTTTTTTATTGTTATTGCTAGTTGTTTTACGTCGCACCGATACATATAGATCTTATTTGCTTGGTGTGAAAATGGGAAACTACGGAAACCATCTTCAGGGCTGCCGACAGTGGGGTTCGCACCCACTATCTCCCAGATACGAGCTCGCAGCTGCGCGCTCCTAACCGCACGGCCAACTCACCCGGTTTATTATTAAGTGACTGCAAGATAATTCATTTATATTTCTTTAAATTCATACTTTCCAGTTAGATGGAAGAGAGGACTTAATGGCATTGACCTTACAGAGACACAAGAAATATAAAATCTAACCTAATTTCGTAATTTGATTTTTATTTTGAGTTTTGTATTTTTCATAGGTAATTAACTTCATATTAACCTGTATTGAAGAGCAATACAGCGTAAAACAAAGGCTAAGTGATTCCATTTATTCAACACTGTTTGTTGTAACCTTAAAAATGATACATATATTTCTTGAAATTAGTTTCTGTCTTACGAGAGACCATGATCAGTCAAAATCAAAGTTAAGGCAAGACATGAATATAGATTGCGACGAGTGTGTTTCATATCTTTACTTGTCTTAGATTGAATTTAATGCTTGCTTCATTTTTATCGACATTCATGTCTTGCCTTAACTTTGCTTTTGACTGATCATGGCCTCTGGTAAGACCGAAACTAGTTTCAACAAATTTATGTAACCTTTTTAAGGTTACAACAAACTGTATTGAAAAGGTGGAAACTTTTAGCTTTTGTTTCACACTATTTTGTATTCTTATCCCAGTAGGCATGGATAGGTTAAAATTATACCAAATTTACAACTCATTTCCAAACATGTGTTATTAAATATCGATTTAGAGAGAAGGCTTCGATATCTATTAATTTTTATCTGCTGGTGTGTTATTGTCATTCTTGGTCTAGAACAGAGTTGCTCAACTGGGCGCGCAGTGCAGCCGAGCTTGCTTGCCAGAATTGCTGGCAGCTTACGTAGCAAGCATACGTCACAGTCAAGGAAGAGAGCGAACTTTGCTATTTGCATTATGTTGCACAGACACAGATACGTCTTATGGTGACGATGGGACAGGAAAGGATTAGGAATGGGAAGGAAGCGGCCGCGGCATTCAGTAAGATACAGCCCAAGCATTTGTCTGGTGCGAAAATGGGAAACCACGGAAAACCATCTTCAGGGCTGCCGGCAGTGGGGTTCGAACCCACTATCTCCCGGATGCAAGCTCACAGTTGCGGCCCCCTAACCGCACGGCCAACTCGCCCGGTAGAGCGAACTTTAAGGTGCAGTGTTTCTTCAGAAAACTTTTTTTAAATCGTGATTTTTCGTACCATTATTCTCATATTTTAACTACGATATTTAAAACAAAAGTTAAATTATTTGTGTCAAATGAAACTTGACTATAACGCGTTGTTATTAAAAATAATGTACACTGCCATGGATGACTTGATGCTAGTTTTTAATAATAATAATAATAATAATAATAATAATAATAATAATAATAATAATAATAATAATAATAATATTTTTAGTGCAGCTATTGTTAGCCTGGTGCAGTCCTTCAAAGGCAGACTTTCCGATGAGGGTGGGAGGCTTCTGCTGTGCATAAGAAACTGCGTGTTAGTGTATTGGAGAACAGTATACGAAGGGTGTGAGTTGCATGAATGCTGGGGTCAGCATGAATCACCAGTCCCCAAGTTAAGATAATTAACCGTTTACGATTAAAATCACTTTACCAGACTGGGAATCGAACTCGGAGCCCTGAGAACTGAAAGCCAAGATACTGACTACTAAGTCATACAAATTATAGTCTGTGGCAGAATCTTTAGAATGTATTGTGATTTTTCCCCACATTAAAGAGGAGAGCATATTCTACAAAGGAAAGAATGAAAAAATAGAACTTTTGGATTATAAAGATGTAGCTTAAGTGAAGTTACAATTTGAAAGGAAAATCAAAATATCTAGAAATAATGGAAAATTCATTGAATCAACCTTCTTCTCTAATATAAAATTTCAAACTGGTATGCCTTCGGTTAAACGATTCATGCGCAACATACGGTGTGCAATACTGTTAGAATAAATTTGACCTAATGCGTATCGTTGATATACAGAAATAATATTACACACCTAATGAATTTCACGAATTCATTAACAGAAAGCATTATTTAGTATGAAATGACGATCCATTTTCTTCTGTTCTAGTTGTGTTTTAGTTTTATATTATTGGCTTAAAAATAGCAGCCAGGAGAGTGCGTTGAAAATATTTAATGCCGGCATGGGCTGAAGGGAGTGGGGTGTGGAATAATTAACACAAAGATAGGAATAAATGTTATATATATCACCAAAAAGGAGTAAAGAGTGAATGTGAAAGTAGCATAGTCCTAACGCGAGCGAGTGTTGAAAAGAGAATGTATGATGAACGGAAGGTGGCAAAGGTAATTTGCCGACTAATTATGACAGACTCTTTGTTGATCCTTTCCTTCTATGTTTTGACTGCAGTGGCTCTTCATTCTGAGTGCGTCAAACGGCGAGAAAAAAAAAGAGAAGAAGAAATGAGATAGACGTCGGAGAGAGGAAGGAAAAATCGATGGTCTTGGAAGCAGGCAATGACCCGTACCGCAGCGGTTCTTTATCTCTCACCAAGCGGACGTCATTTACAGGTGTCAGGGCAGACCCAACGACTTCTCTTGTACTGACGCAAAACTCCGTCAAGTTTCTCAACTAGCAGCTCACCAAATTGTACGAGGGTGAATCGAGAAGTAATTCTTTGCAGTCAAGTGGATTTTATTTATCGCATAACTAACATGCAGAACTACAGTATTGACTAACATGACATAAACTGCAATATGTACATAAATACACACCAAAAGAAACAGCATGTCTAAATTCTAAAGTCCAAACTCTTCAGCCACTATTTCCAGAAGGTGTGGCCTGAACAAAGTCCGCTGTATCACCTTCGTAGGCCCGCAGTCTGCAGTCGAATGTGATGTGTAGTATTGACTGGGATGGAGTATCACAGCCATACTGGGGGTACGGAACTTTGTCGGATCTGAACAAGGACTCTGCGCATATTCCGGTATTTATGCGTAACCTATTTAGAGCCGTCAAAGTCCTCCTTGGAAGATGAAATCTTGAAATAGGTTCTTTTTTCTGAGCAGAGGTCGAAGCAGATGGTCGGTGTTGGTAGTCCATCCCCTTTCCATTCATTGAATGGATCAAAGTGGTTCTAGCTAATTCGTGGGCATAAACAATAGATCGATGTCTGGACTTCAGCCTGCCGATCTGAAGGCCTAGGATGTCGTCGTGAATAGGAAAGCACAAGGTTATATTATCCGACAAGAGCGACTTTTCTCCACAGGGGAGGTGACATGATTGTTTTTCTAGTGGCTTTAGGTCACACCGACACAGATAGGTCTTATGGCGACGATGGGATAGGAAAGGCCTAGGAGTTGGAAGGAAGCGGCCGTGGACAGCCCCAGCATTTGTCTGGTGTGAAAATGGGAAACCACGGAAAACCATTTTCAGGGCTGCCGACAGTGGGACTCGAACCCATTATCTCTCGGATGCAAGCTCACAGCCGCGCGCCCCTAACCGCACGGCCAACTCAGCCGGTGTGACATGGAGTGGTTGAGGACAGGAAGCCAATAAGTGGGAGAGGTTCTAATGACTATACTAATCTTCCGCATGGTATTGTTGAGCTGGGTGTCGATTAGCTTCACGCGAGGGCTGTTTAGCCATACTGGGATGGATACTTTAGGTCAAGATGAAGTCGTCATCATCACCATCATCATCATCATCATCTTCATCTTCATCTTCATCTTCTTCTTTTTCTTCTTCTTCTTCTTCTTCCTCTTCTTCTGGTACCATGTACTCACAGATAGGTTTCTTTTTTTTTACAAATTGCTTTACGTCACCAATGCACAGTAAGGTCATATGGCGATGGTGGGATAGGAGTGGGAAAGAATCGGCCGTGTCCTTAATGGAGGTACAGCCCAGCAAGAGACGGAATGTAGTGACCATAATGGAGCAATTCATTGAATTTACCATGTCGAACTACTGTCGGACGTACCACATCCAAGACAATCTTCTCCGCCAACTTCCAAATTTCCTTTCTGTCTTACCTTCATGATGAGTTACATCAGAAAAGGTGACTGAAAAATATTGCTGTCCTTCGTTTTTGAGGATCACGGCTTCACATAATTTCCCAGCAATACGAAGTACCTTCTCGTTACTGACGTGTTCTTCCCATGAGATCTTGAAAAATTCTATAAATATCTGCAGCAGTTCCAATGACGAAGCGTTTAGCGTCCAGCCCTGGAGATCATAAAGCAGCAACGATAATACATAGAACTTCACAAATCGCCAACAAGTTTCAAATTGGAAAACACGGATCCACAGAAGATGTTCCATTTTCAGAAACACATTTCTTACAATTGACTGATTTATACACCTAGACCTCATTGAAATGTGACATCCTTTGAATGCCATTTGCGTCAAGGGTTGTCTGTTTGCTGAATAGCATGAGTATTGTTTACTAAAGTTTATTTTAGGGCCGTCTGACTAGTTGGATGAATTGTCAGCGTACTGGCCTTCGGTTCAGAGGGTCCCGGGTTCGATTCCAGGCCGGGTCGGGGATTTTAACCTTCATTGGTTAATTTCAATGGCTCTTGGGCTGGGTGTTTGTGCTGTCCCCAACATCCCTACAACTCACACACCACACATAACACTATCCTCCACCACAATAACACGCAGTTACCTACACATGGCAGATGCCGCCCACCCTCATCGGAGGGTCTGCCTTACAAGGGCTGCACCCGGCTAGAAATAGCCACACGAAATTAATTTTAGGGCCGATCTCCGTTCATACTTCGCTGATACTGTTCATAATAAACTGAAGGTCTTCTAAATTAATTGTCAACAAGTATCGCAGTGTCATTTGCATAGCGGATGGGGTATATTTACTTCCTGTTCATATTCATTTCTTTATCGAGATCATGCAGAGCAATTCGAAATATCTCTTCGGAATATAAGTTATAAATAAGTATAGAGGGGATGCAAACTTCCTTCACACTACACACTATTTTGTATCTCGATCTCTCCAGTAACTTGGTCTTCAATTTTGATGCGAGTTGTCCGATTCCCATTACACTTTCTTGATAAATTTCTCATCTTTACCATCAAGTCCAGCATCCCTTAGATGATGTATGACGAAAAAATAAGAAAACTGTTTTATTTCGTTTCCACTCGTTCAATATTTGATACAGACCCCAATGTCTAATGTTGTTCAAACATTTATCATAATGAAAATTTAATATCTTCATTCCTTGAAAGTAGAAAGTGTGTTATACTTGTTAAGGGATACCATTTAATCTGGTCAGTAATCCTATTATTTCCGTCAGTTTGTGTGAATGTAAAGCAATGCGGGTCGCATCCACTGATTGTTTTGAATTCGTGTCCATCCATTCATTCTTCGTTCTCATGCTTTGAATTCTGGTCGGTGGGGAGTTTTGGACTTTTGATTTGTCATTCCATTTCGTCTCATTTCGTAACATTAGGGGCCGATGACCTCAATGTTAAGCCCTTTAAACAAGAATCATCATCATCATCGTCATAATCATCACACTGCTATGCAAAACTTAAGGACGAAAGGAACTTATGAATGGTGTGTCACTGCCAAGTAGCATAGCTCGATGAAACTTGAACCATACAGAGGAAGAACTGCTACAGTATGGTACGGTAGGCAACTGAAAGGAATATGCAATGAGACGAACAGAAATGACACTTTTATACAGAGAAAAAATTATACTGCACTCATGATGGTCCCCTGGACCCGACGAAGAATACACCCACGGTATTCCCTGCTTGTCGTAAGAGGCGACTAAAAGGGGCGACCAAGGGATGATTGTCTTGGGACTATGAAACTACTTGTGATTAGTACCACCACGCGGAGAGCATCATGGGTAGCATTTACTTGCGCGTAGTACCACTATATTAGGTACCAAATAGGTTTGTGATTAGTAGCACACAGGAGCACCGTGCGGGCGGCTTTTGCAGTACCTGTGATTAGTACCACCATATGAGCAGGACCATGGGATGATAGCTACCATGGTTCCATGGTTCTGCCTTGCCTGTGATTAGTACCCACTATATGAGAAACACCACGGGATAGGGGAAGGTCCCTGTGGTTAGTACTGTTATGTGATGAACACCATAGGTTTGCGTTGCCTGTAAATGGCGCCGCAATGTGAGAAAAACTATAGGTCTGTAGTATATGTCGAATTTCATAACCTGTGAGTAGTATCATAATGTGTGGAATACCGCAAGTCTCTGCTACTTTTGATTAGTACCGCAATATGACAAATACCATGGTTCTACTTTCCTAGCGATCAGTACCGTTATGAGGGGCCGATAACTTGGATTTTGGACCCCCTTTAGACTGCAAGCATAATCGTTTCAGTGTTATGCTATAGCAGCAGGATAATACCCTCTCGTTCTAACAGCTCCTCCACATGTGCTGGTCGATGCGGTCGTGCATTGTCATCCATAAAAATGAAGTGGGGGCGGAATGCACGCACATGGGGAAGGAGTACAGTGTCACAATAATGTTGACCGATGAGTGTACCACTTTCAAAGATTTGCAGGTCGGTACTTCCATGCAACAATATGCCACCCCACACCTTCACATTTCGACCACAAAAATGATCATGTCCGGCAATGTTCTTGGGTTAATTACGTGTTTCCATCTCTCTCCAGATGAGGGTACCTCTAGAATCACTACTCAGACTGAATCTGCTCTAATCTGAAAAGAACACATTACTCCATTCCTCGTCGGTCCAGAACTGATGCTCTTGGCACCACCGCTAACGGTGCCACCGATGTGCGGGTGTCAACGCAACAGAACGTAATGGTCGTCGGGCAAACAGACCACCCCCATGCAGTCGCCATGCCACTGTGGAGCATAAGATTTTTGCCTTGAAGCCCTGTTAAATGTGGTTGCAATTGCACCCGCTGTTTGACGTGAGTCTCTTCTTGCCGTTTGCACAATGTAGCGGACATCTGCTGCTGTAGTTGACCGTGGTCAACCCCCTCCTCTCCTTCGGGCAGCAGCACCTGTGGTTCTGAATGCTCTCCATGCACGTAAAGCAGTGCTGTGAGCAACACCAATCTCCTCGGCTACACTCGTCACACTTCGTCATTCTTCCAATTTCTCGATGATTCTTCCCCGTGTGAAGTCATCCATATGTTGTCTATGGGCCATGTTGTACTGACTACAGTGCACCGTAACAGGTCGCGTATTGACTCACTCTGTGTTGTCCGTTTCCTTCAACTACTTCGTTTTGAGGAGCAAGAGTCATTTGGAGCCATAGTCGTGCTGACTTCACGTCAGATTCCTAAGCACGTGTGGGAGACTTCTGTCTACATGTTACCGAACATTCATTTATTTCCACCGAGTATTTGGTATGTTATGTTGCTTTATTTATCTCGGCCTTAAGTTTTGCACATCAATGTACATAGTAACACAAACACCTAAAACCTCTCAACAGAAATAGGATCTACAATGGAGGCAACATAACGTACAATTGCTTACTACTCCCGATCAGTTCTTATTCTGGCGTTTCTTTTTCACTGACTGGAAAATCTGTGCACCACCAATCGTTGGAACTACAAACTAATGGATATGTAAGTTGTAGTGAACAACAAAGGGAAACTCAATTTCTGACTCATACTTCTATTTGTGGACAAGTTACCATACCTAAGATTTTTGCTGTATGTTGGTTACAATACCACACAATCTTCAAGGACATACGGAGGATGCTCTTATATGTAAGTCGGATGATCATAAAGTCAACGGTAAAGCCAGTGGGATGTAACACTTAGTGTGAGTCTGCAAGACTAGGGCTAGTTTTTTCATCCGACAAATAAATGATCCAAAAATAAACAAACCAAACCAATGGTGCAATAGACCATAACGACCTTGGCGTGTCCAGACGTCTACTGTGCAATCAGATGACCTTCAGATACTGGTGTGCCATTGGTCAACGCGAAGATATCCTCAGAAGTATTGCTTGACCTTCACGACCAGGTCAGGTGCCTTTAGTATTAAGACCGGGAAGATTCCATAAAAACTTGGACTCGTATGCTGGATTTGTTCCCTCATATATTTTTCCTATTGAGCTCAAAATTGTCGAGGCTCATCCGAAATATCATTATTCTAAGAATAGGGCGTATCAACTGAAGCATACTTCTTTATCACCAGCACCTTGACAATATAACGTCCGTGAAGTTCCAATTCGAGGTCTTTGGAAAGGTTTTTGACACAGAATACATCTTCGGTTTCGGGTACCCCCTTAGGTCGGTGAGTGTTATAAAAATATGAAAGTTTAAACATTGAGATAAGTTACCGACAAAATATGCGTTGATGGTGCTTAATATCTCATTTTAAAGAGGAGTTATTAGTTTATCTAGTAACAACCGTCCGGCTGTAGTATGACTCATCGAGTGGAACAAGAATGCTGGCATCTTGAGGAACTAAAATCACCGTGCCGCATCTTTCGAGCTGTCGTATGATTCTTCTCAGTGCGTTCTACATGAAGGAAATGTGATGCGACAAATTAAAAAAAAAGTGTTCCTTTCGACACGATATATTGACAGTTAAATTGTTTCAAAAATGCAACATCACAAAATTCGAGCAGCAAAATGCTTACCGGGAGTGTTCAAAGTTAAGGTGACCGAACGTCGTGGAGCCCTAGCTGAGATCTATTGCCCCAGTGGAGGAAAATGATTCGGAATTCATAGTCCTGAAGAGTGTAAATTTGCTTTGGGTTAAGAAATAAAATGTCGTCAACATAAAGAACAACAGCAATAATATCATTTAAAACCCATATGACTTTTAAATAAAAAATTGCAGCCGTAAAAGGGACACAACCGTATTTTAATTTCCTGTCAGGACGAGGAGCCACTGAACATAAATCCACTCTTTATCTTAACCATACACTTACAATATTGCAAGGAACTATGCTAAGTGTAGTGAAATGAAATGAAATGAAATGAAATGAAATGAAATTAAATGAAACGAAATGAAATGCCTTTACGCCTTTATTTTCCTCCGATCTACAGCATTGAAGCCTTATTGATCTATTAAGGAGAAAAATAATAATGCCCAACCTAGGCAGCTTAATCTAAGATACACATATAATAATTCCTGCAAAATAAACATATCTAACCCATGTAAATAATAATAATCAAATAGCAACGAGGCAGAATGGTCTGTTGTCCCTGGTATAAAGCAGTATGGCAATATGGCAATGAGAAACTAAGCTGGTATCATATTGCTATATAGAGTATGATGTTGTGACAGATTTGCATCTGCACTTTGAACAAGACAGTATGACAAGTGTAGTGAGAGTCATAACAAAGAAAGATGAAGTGAAATTCATTTCATCTTCAAACTCTTTTGAAGGAAATTATTTCTTCGTACACGTGTATGCTTTGAGACGTGTTGTACAGAGAGAAACAGGAAGGAGAGAAAGTTACCTCAAATACTACATTTCCAATATTTATATAACCATGTAAATATACAGTTAGTAAATTCGTGGACTGGCCGCTAGTGTCTCTGTGGTTCACTACAGCGGACTGGTTGCACACATGATAGTGCCATGACAGCTGGTCGCTAATCCCAGCAGGAGGTAGTTTCGTACATGCAATGTAAGCGGAACTGGTCTCCGTTATGAAGGATAGTTCCATGTGAACGGTGGAACTTAAGAATGTCCTAGTTTAAGCAATGGCAAAATTTAAAGTTCTGCCAAAAATAATGCAAATCTGCGAGAGAAAAATTTCAGATGACGAAGGCGAAATCGACCGTATCACCACGACGGGAAAGAGTCGTGGAAAGTCACGTCGAAAGACTAGGTGGTGCTTGAACTGTTGATGCCAGAATAAGTATTGAGGGCCAGTAGTGAGAAATTGTACGCTTCGTTGGTCACACTGTAAATGCTAGTCCACAAACTTATTGACTGCAATACGCATGTGTACACTGGGTTGCATACACTGCAGGCGCCATTCCATGAGCTTATTGACAGTAGTAGTGTTTTATTTCAGTCTAAGCCTACAGAGTTCTAGAAAAATAGGTATGTGTATTATTATACAATCATACTAATTTATTCGACAGTCAAGAGTTAATAAGATCAGGAGTGGAACGGTAGATTCAGATTTTTTCACCCCCTCTTTAAGCAAAGCCAAGCACAACCTGTGTAATATAAACATCAGAAATAACAAAACAAGAAATGTAGAGCTAATCTGGAGCTCAATTTTCATTTATTTTGACTATTTAAAATCAAGATTAAATGCGTAATGATAATAAAAGTGCACATATATAAATGAAATGAAATATATAGGTACTCATAACTAGGCCCCGGATCGTTATGTATTCCATTCTTTTCCTTGTAGACACCTAACAATGTCGACTAATTGTGACTCTGGTATGGTTCACTTATACCTGTGTTTCATTTTACATATTCTTAGTAATATTATATATATATTTTATATGTGAAGAATGTAACAATTTTCTACATATCTAGGTAATTATTTAAAACTTAAATATTGTATCAGCTGTTTTGACAGTCAATAGTAAAATGATATGAGAATTTCATCTCATGGAGAATGTATTTCAATTGCAGAAGTTGGCTTAAAAATTTTTAAATTGGGATTTATAACCGTTTGTTTGTTAAATGTACTGTAGGTCCGAGAGATTCAATTGCATACAACAGCACTAATCCCTTTTCAGAATCTGGTATGGCCTTTCATTGCTCAGAGTTTCTAACAAAATTCCAGGTTTAATCAAGTTTCCTATCTGTTTGCAAGACCGCTCGTGATGAATACGAAGAGTCCCCGAAGCGTATTTCTCCCAGCAAGTTTTATCTTTTACCTTTTAAAATATGCACTGATGATTTACTGCGATGATGGTCGGCCCTTCTCAGCCTACAAGAGAATTTTGTCGGATCAGCGCCAAAACTTAACAAACTAAAACATGGAGAAGTACTATACTGGGTGAACACTGCGCATCACGGTAAAAAGAAAAGTCACCGTAAAAGACAGAGTTTATATTAACATTATTTAGTAACATTTATTTGTTCATTTTCAGCTCATGAGAGCGACAGGAAATTAACTACAACACTACAATGTTAAAATACTCCACGATTTACAGTGCATAAAATTATTTTTGAAAATTTGCAGTATTTCGATTATGCCTTTAATTTGGCTCTAACCCCAGAATGCTTCCTGTGTCTGATACTCAACAATGCTTACCTGTGGTGATGCGTCACCCCATTAATTTCTTTCCCGTTTCTCAAGAATATGCAGGTATTTTGTTCCATACACTTGTATATAATTTAAACAGTATACAGCAGTAGGATATGATGAGCGAAGTTAAATAGAAATCTGAAACACAATCAATACACTAGAAAATATACTTCGTTTCAATGCACTAGAATTCACGTCTGCAAAATTCTTAATACTTCGAATAGTATCCGGCACTCTCTAAATGTACCAGGAGTATAAAATGAAATAATGATAACTATAGTAGCATATACTGAAACACAATTTTGGCAAATAGCAGTCTGAAATTAATGAGACAAAAGATACAAATGGCCCTACTCGTTTCACAGTTTACTTGCACGGAAGTCCTGCATTCTAAGTGAAGCTCTGGTATACTGAACAAAAGTCACATTTTCATCAGTGATTGGATTATTTGTTACTTTTTCTGCACATTCTGTTCAAATGTCATTTCTTTGCTAGGAGCACACAAGTCTGTCACATGAAACGCAGCTGGTTTTTGTTTCCCTGTCTTCGGTTGGACAAATAGCACAGCGCTCGTGGTTTACTTTCTTTGCTTTCGGTCTGCTTCTGAGTAATCCATTTTTGCATCTAACACAGTTCTGATATTAGTAACAAGTTCTTTAGACATTGGCTGAGTCAATCGTCGTTGCCTATGGGGTCTAGCAAGTTCAATTCCAAGATATTTCAACTATGAACATCTGTTCAGCTTCTGAGTTCTTCCGACTTGTAGAGTACTCTGGAGTTAATTCCTCCCTGATTCGACATACCTTAGAAGAAACGAAGGGGCCAACGTCTTGATTTTCTCACTGTTGCGTAACTATGTTCGTCCGTGTCAAC
Source organism: Anabrus simplex (assembly GCF_040414725.1). Lineage (NCBI taxonomy): Eukaryota > Metazoa > Arthropoda > Insecta > Orthoptera > Tettigoniidae > Anabrus > Anabrus simplex. The sequence goes on from NC_090273.1 coordinate 96,847,244, forward strand.
CCCTACCTTCGTGGATTTGTAAAACAAATTTATTTCTGCCTTCTGTGTCACACTATGCCATTGTGCATTGTTGACAACAATATCATTTATTTCCCCTTTTTCAGACAAAATGTAACTAATGTTTTTTCATGATCAAATGTGAACTGAGAAAAAAAGAAATTCTTTTGGTCTACACGGAAGGAACGAAGCTGGAATTTCGGGTTTATTTTTGGGCAGAGTTCCTACGATTGCTAGATTATAGTCATGTGCCACCGGTTGAGCTAAAGGCACTGATGTGAACGAATTAACACAAGGGATGCTTCTTCCTGTTCCATGTATTTGTGCTGTAAGCTTTTTCATATAATGAACGGGAAGAGGCTAACGCGATCCTGTCTTCCAATATACGGAATGGCAGACATGGTGCAGTAAGATCGAGAATCACACATTGAAACTATTTTCAAGGCGTACTTATCTGACTTTTTTAGAATGTATACTCGAAATAAACTTTTTCCATGGAATCCGAGTAACTGTTCGTCAATCATGCAATACTCATGAGGAGTGTAGGGGCTAAGCATATGTACAATGAGAAATGAATTCTTCCCGCGATTCCGAACTGGAGCAAATTTGTCATCTCTGTTCCTTTTTTCTTTTATCATCAAAGCGCAAACAGTTCAATAGAAGCTTGAATTCTGACTAACTCATGGCAGCACGGTACACTGGGGTTCAATAACTTCACCACATTTCTTGTCTAGCAAGATGATTGTCGTTTTGTTCAGCAGTTGTGTACAGCAGTCCTATCATGGCCTTTATTTCCATAGAATCACAAGATGTCACAAATTATGTGTCTTCACACTATGCCTTACTCTGTCGGAAAATCACTTCATTCATATGCAGAACAATAGAGTTTATCATATTATCTGTAGAAAATAATTTTCCAGGCTTCTACTTTGCTTTTCACATATTGAGCCTCACCCTTAACACCAGGAGCTCATAAAACAATATTGCGCGCAGCAGTTCGAGTCCGAAGAGGTAGAGTACATGACCGCACGTGACCATTCCTTCCCTTCAGATCAGTCCCAGGAATGTCAGTATCACCATCAGAATCCTCTGACACGCTACATCAATTTCAGTAGGGTTACCGGAATCCAAGTCAACATTATCTTCTGTCTCACTTTCCTGAAATTCACTGTCATTTTCACCTTCACTTTCTTCATCAAGTATGACGAGAACCTGATCAGTAAAATCAGTGCTCTTCACACTAATTTCCATGATAAAAACGGCTGTTAATTCTAAAGCAGTGAACAAAATATCACATACGTAAACGCTTAATTGGGTGGCTTGTAACCCCACGACAGGTCTCGATTGAGGTACACTTAGCGCATTCCTATGCAACACTAATGGTGCCCTCGGTTTGCCTTTATTAGAGACTACTCAGAAAGGGAGAGTCCGATGCGCAAGCACAGCCACGCAAAACAGGAAGAAAAGTACAAGGTGTGGTGACGCGTCACCCAGTAAGCGTTCTAGGGTACCGTCAAATTCAGACAACAGTAGACTATCTTATATCAATTATCTAAAGCAACAACGATGAGTTTATCATAAAATATGAAGGCATTTAAAACCATTTTACTCCCTCATATCATAACCATGTCAAAATAAATGGAATACACGAACATTTTTGTGCATTCGGGAGATAGGGGGTTCGATCCCCACTGTCGGCAGCCATGAAGACGGTTTTCCGTGGTTTCCCATTTCCACACCAGGCAAATGCTGGGGCTGTACCTTAATTCAGGCCGCGGCCACTTAGTTCCCACTCCTAGGCCGTTCCTATCCCATCGTCGCCATAAGACCTATCTGTGTCGGTGCGACGTAAAACAAAGTGCAAAAAAAATGTAAACGTTGTGCATTAATACTAATAAATATGTAATTACATATTTCGTTGATATTTACTGAATGTTTATGAACACAATTCCCACTTTTACATTACACAAAAATTTCGGGCCCTATGCAGAGGATACATTCTGCACAGGAATACGCCGTTTTATTTCTGTATTTAAACTTTTTAGACTGAAGTCTACAAATATGTCGGCTGTCGGCTTCATAAGAGTAACATAGTTAGATGAAAATAATACTGAAGAAAATTGAAGCACTATATTACTGCAAAGAAACTACAATAGTAAATTATGCAACAAGCCTATAGTGACAATAATTATTACACGAGTATGTTTATAAAATGAGCGAAGCGAATTTTATAATTTCCATACGAGTGTCTTACAGTAATTACCTTTATAGGCAACTTGCATGCGACTGTTTATGCTCGACGATAATTATAACTCTAATTTTTAAATATTCATAAATTTCTGTCGAGATATCGCTTGAGATTTGAGTTTACTGAACAGGCGCAGAGCGCATGCGCTGAGTTATTGATTTTCCGTGAGTGGATCAGAGACCTTGACAATGTCACATATTTTCAAAGCTATAATAGAAGGTTATCATAACCTGGCTTTATTTCAAATACGAATTATTTATTGCACAGTTGGAGAGGTGAATTTACGACAATGTGCTGTGTGGGTTGTGAAATATTGGAAGTAGATGGTGCATTAATGTTAATGTGTGTGTCCTACATGTTTGATTTTGGAAAGAAGTGCGAAGCTAGTGCGTTGAGTGTAGATGCGCTGCTATCCATACCTGATTGGTCGAACAGTTGTATCATATTGAAAATCTGAACTCTGATTGGTGGAGAACCTATATCATAATGAAAATTTGAACACTGATTGGTGGAGAACCTATATCATAATGAAAATTTGAACTCTGATTGGTGGAGAACCTATATCATAATGAAAATCTGAACACTGATTGGTGGAGAACCTATATCATAATGAAAATTTGAACTTTGATTGGTGGAGAACCTATATCATAATGAAAATTTGAACTCTGATTGGTGGAGAACCTGTATCATAATGAAAATCTGAACACTGATTGGTGGAGAACCTATATCATAATGAAAATTTGAACTTTGATTGGTGGAGAACCTATATCATAATGAAAATCTGAACACTGATTGGTGGAGAACCTATATCATAATGAAAATTTGAACTTTGATTGGTGGAGAACCTATATCATAATGAAAATCTGAACTATAATGAGCCTCATTAAGATTCAGTTTTCTAGTATATAATATTTATATTTCCCCATCGTCGAACATAAAGCTATTTAAGCTCTTTAGACTTTTTGGATCGTAAAATTACCAGTGTTTCGCTCCACTGTAGCAGTGGGTTAATCAGTTGCTTGCTAGTGCACCGTTGAAACAAATGCAAGTCCTTTCTGTAGGACAATGCAGTAACGATGCACTGGGGGAAGCATGTGCCTCCAGTTGTATAAATGCCTGCTTTTGGCAGAATCTCTCCTTGGCCTTGTTTACACTCAAACACGTGCCTGCTTGGAAGATCAGGCTTGTATTCTAGAACCCTTGAGTTTACGTTGCCATGGTTACAGCCGGTAATTTTTTCATCCCATTCCTATAGCGCGGGAGTTTGGCGTCAATATCTCGAAAACGGTTGGTTTTAGGGCATCAAATATGTGGTTTCCGGAGCTCCAGAGAGATTTTCCGAGTCGCGTCGTGAGGCTTAAAATGAGCTTTGTCTCATCCTCGTACGACAAATTCGATATTTCAGCCGTGTTAACCTATGCTAATATGCCAAACGGCCCGAATCACGATTCTCACGGGATCCCTTTCATATACCGAGATGATACATAGCCTATGTTACCCGGAATTATGATGTATTTCAAATGGTGAAAGAAATTCCAAAATCGGGCCAGTGAGTTCTGAGATTACCCGTTACATAGCAAAAAAACTCACAGTCTCTATTTACTGTATTAGTATAAATTGGTCAATGAACCAATGATCTGCTTAGTCATAGATATAATTAAACCGAACTGGTTGATTTAGTCATATTCTTGAGCATGAAACTTCGTCCACAGGAACGTGTTTGTTGAAAATCCGATCCGTAGCATTCCGAAAGTCCCTAGGAATGCGTGTAATTAGTCGTTTTGTAGCTGCGTTAGAAATTTGTTTTCACACAAGTGAGAAAGTGTAATCAGTAAACATCAACACTCACTGTGATGGAAAATTGAAACTGAAATAAATGTTAACGTAAGGCCCTCTGCACACGGAGCTACTCATTAGAAACGTGACTGGTTAGTAACCGGGGTCACAAACTGGTTAGTAACTGAATGGTGACTCGACTCCACACACGAAGCTACTATATGGTGACGAATTCTTCCTAATTAGCCATTTGTAAAGTTTGGTGCGGCCTCGCTAGATCGCTTCTCAACTTTGCTAGAATGCCAACCATTGACTCAAATGATGAAGAAGACATGATAATGTTTCATTATTTCAGGAGAGAAAAATAGAAGAAGGTATTGGGTTCACTCATATCATGAAAAGAACATCCGCTGCATATTATACATAGCAGCAAAGGAGCTCGAACAAACGGATGCTAAATTTATTTATTTTTTTCGTATGACCAAACACTTGGTGCAGCTTATTGCGTCTGCCATTCGACAGCGAAGGCACTTGATCACTGGGAACTGAGAAACTAAACTCGCTGGTGACTGGCTCCGCAAGTCACCTGGAACTGATCACAAACTAGTTACTAACAAATTACTAACTGGTAGCGCCGTGTGTAGCTTTCCATTGAAATACACCGGAAGTGACTCCCAAGTAATCGGCGGGAAACTTGATTTACCAATCAATTACTAACGAGTAGCTCCGTGTATAGATGGCCTTAGACTTACGGATGCCTGTGTATGCCCAGAATCTATGTGATTTAAAGACACGTGTCCTCAAGCTAGATAGTTTCTCTGTAGACTGGCAGATACTAGGCCTTATCCGGAATCTTACTTACTAAAAGACATGTGGCGTCAAGTCATACATCTTCTCTGTGCACTTGAGAATATCAGTCCTTGTCAGAAAACTGCGTTACCTAGAAGAGATTATTCCTCAAGCTGAATGTCCATAGATGAAGACGGAAAAACTGTTATTTCATTTTGTCAATAGCACTCCAAAAGCCAAGTGAAGAACAAGCTTATGAAAACAAGATTTTTCTCAGTTACGTCCTAAATCTTCACGAAACGCTGTCGCACTCCATTGTGAAACGTTTAGAGGAGAGATGCGATTACTGTATTTGTTAAACCACCATTTACTCTTAGTAATTTAACTAGTAATTCTTTCCGTCGCGAACACCTCATTTTACAGTGGTAAATCAGTGAGGAATCCTCCGTGAGTCAGACGCTGGATACCGTGGTTCAAATCCCGATCAATCCATGTGAGATTTGTGCTGGACAAAGCGGAGGCGGGACAGGTTTTTCTCCAGGTACTCCCGTTTTCCCTGTCATCTTTCATTCCAGCAAAACTCTCTATTATCATTTAATAGCATTTATCAGGCATTACTAAATTGAGTAGCGACCCCATTGTGATAACAGCCTATACATGGTTCATTCATTACATCCCTGACCCGGTCAAAGACTAGAAAACCGGTTGTTGGTTTTTTCACATCAGTGAGATTCATAATAATGTCTCCTATTTCCAAATCATTAGTAAACTGCTATCAATTTTATGGCACAGTATATCTCCATAGGTTTCATGTTCATATTCATATTTCAGCCTTAAATCAAGATTCTGACATGCAAGCTGCTTGTAGAACACAATTAAATTTTGTATGGAACTTCAGGTTTTCCATTTAAATACTGTATTGCTTTCGACGAATATAATTACGGTAATATGAAATAGAGGGATAGTTCTGTACATGAAATATAAATTGCGTAATGTTCTTTTTGACAGCGCTGAGCTGGTAAGTAGCTAGCTGTTGGAGTATCGACGAGTTTTAGCTTGGAAGCGTGATTAATGAACAAAGCCTCACTGCACTTCGCTTCGTCCTGACGTCTCGGCACCTGATGGAAACAAACATTACAGCAGTCAACAAATCAGAACCCGCGATTTTCACGTCAAATTTGTATTTATTTACTACTTACGAAGAGCCTCCTAATCGAGGAAGTAAAGGCGTGCTCAGTCCCAACCAGAAGAACATGGATTCCATTCCCCGCCAGAATGTCTGGTTTGATCACACAAAAAGAGGCCGTAAAATTTTTGCAGTGCTCCACCGTCTAAAACGTTGGCCGCTACACAATTTGACGATATTGTTTAGACTGTTAGCTGAAAACCAGCCGCTGTATACTTCTCCCAAATTCATCTTTTTATCACCAATTCATGACCTAATTACCCGTTCGAGATCCTTTCTTTCTATTACAGTACACCGCACAAACAAAATCAACAGATCAATTGCGGTGATCCGTCGCCAGCTCAGACCGAGAAACTAGCTCTTTACCGAGATTTAAGGCCGCCTGCCGAGGCTACCTGCTGAGGACAGCTGACTGAATGGTTGGAGTATGAACATGTGCGAGTCTGAAGATTAGTAAGCATTAGCATTCATTTGTTTTGAGATTAAATTACTTTAGTTAGTAATTTATTTAAATTCGTTTTTAATTCTATTAATTTATTTAGTTCTACATACATGCATACATAATACATCTTCATTATAGACTGTAATGCCCTTCAGCGTTCAGTCTGTAAGCTTTTGTGAATTTGCTAGTCGCCGTCACAATCCTCTATTTGTAACTAGTTTTGAGGCCTCGTTTAGTTATGTATCTCTTATCTTCAAACCAAGTGGGTGGAGCGTAGATGTGATGTCTTAAGATCAATATCCTTTCAAAGTTTGTATGCCCCAGCTCAGAGTGGTCTCATTCTGCACCACCAAAGCGTCATAAGTAGGTGACCAGTAGTTTAGGAATGGTGCCCTTTGCATGAGCCCCATGACCTTGATATCCTCAAGGATGTACTTATTGAGGTAATAGGGAATGGTTGGTGGATATGTCCTGTTTGGTTCTTCATTGACTTCAACAGGCTATTTGTGCATGTGTTTCAAATCTGACTGTCGGGTCGAGAATGAAATCTTTTTTTTTTTTTTTGCTCCCGTGTTTGAAGGTATTAGATTGGAGTACATATAAATCTATTTGACTGAACGTTTCACGATTTTATTTTTCAAACATCATTAAAAATTATTTTACAAGAAAACAGGTAAATTTTTAAGAATAAGGTACAAGTTTGCTTTACCCTATTAAAAGTTGTAAAAAATATAAGGCAATAGAATTAATTGTGACAGCTTTATTTGGTAAAGCGTAATGTCAAAATACATATGCTATTATGGTAGATTTCCGATCTATTTATTACATGTTGGAACATTAAAATATGTTAGTATGTTGTGTGGCGTGCCACATAGTGACACGCGTGTCATAGGTTTGCCAGCCTTGCTCTAGGGGGTCGGGTATGAAGCGAAATGAATCTTCGTGCAAGTTTTTACGCCCGGATGCCCTTCCTCACCTATAACTCATTAGAGACGTTAATGCGATGAAATAAATTAGCAACAATTAAACCAAGAGCCTAAATTTCATATATCTAGATTTTTGGTGTGTGCGTCGGACGGTCCCGAAAACGCGGTAAAAAAAATATGTGTGTTAAAAGTGATAAAAGAGAACAACAGAGAAGAAAAGTGACGGAAGAAAAAAATAACCGATAATCCCGTAAGTGAGGGAAAATTGAGACCGTAAGACTGGCGGAATTCTAACCTCAAAAACGTTAGTTGCACGTTGGAACTACATGCCGGTGTGTTGAAGAGCGAAACCGCTAGATCGAAACACTGCCAACGCAGGCTGCATAGAAGACAAATACTCATCTCTTGTTACAAGTGCGACAAGACTTTCTACCATAACATACAAGGGAATCTCCCATCTCATGTAACAGATACGGTTAGACATCCCAGAACACACAGAGGAGGTACTTCCATCTCTTGGCAAGAGTGCAGCAAGACGTTCTATCACCGCACAGGGGTGAAGCATTCACTTTATGCGACAAATGCGACAAGACATTTAACACCACAAAGAAGAGAGACTCCCATCTCATGCTACAAATTCGACAAGACATTCTATTAAGCAGAGACTTGGGAAATGCACAGAAAGAAATCTGTTGCCTTCAGGATCGTGAGAACATCGTAGAAGAAAGAATAATACGAGATAGTTGGGCAAGTACCGAAATTCATAGCAGCCAACTAATATAACCATACAGCAAATCGTTTTGAAATCTTTGGGAATTCGGAAGAAGATTTTTCAGCTGATTACGTGGGAGGGGGCCCTAATGAACAGAGGTTTTGTTTCTCACAAGATGGCGGACGAAGCTGAACGACGATTTAAAAGTGCTCTGAAAAGCGTTGAAGACATAGCGGACGCAGGAGGATACATGAAAAAGGAAACGAAGGAACAGCTGCAGGAATCGGTGAAGATCATTCGTGAGTACTTTCAAACAACTAAACATGCCTTTGAAGATAAGAATAATGTTCAAGAAATAAATGTCGAAGAGGTTATGAGTGTAACAAACGCAGGTCAGGAGACAAATGATAGTTTCGTAGCGCGACAACTAGCGACATCCCCCGGCTTCACCTATGAACCGCCAAGTAGCAAGCTGGCAATGGAACGGTCTCCGCCAGCTGACAGCAATAGATTTACAGCAAAACAACTAGTGACATCTCTCGGCTAGAGCAACGACGACATCTCCAAGATACAAAGAGATCAGCAAGCAACTAGTAGCGATGAACAAAGACTGACTAAGGGAAATGATGACGAAGTGGTGACATGTAATGGCCAGTCACCTGACCTGGCTAGAAATACACAACACCAAACACGAACGGAAGAAGATATAGAAGGAATAATAATAGAAAAGATGAACCAACAGATAAAATACATGGTTGAAAATCTGACATATAATATAAAGATGATGATAAAAGAGGAAATGAAAATAATGGTGACACAAAGACAGGAAGCAGCTCAAACACATGGCATAACAGAGACAAAGGTAACAAGACAAGAGCGCAGAGGCCAGCAAGAACGACCCAACGACGCCGAAATAAATATAATAGAAGAGGGAGAGTGGAAGCGAGCAACAAGGCAAACTAGAACACCAGTAAATGATAAAACTAAACTAGAGAACCAGGATAGGGAGTGGACAACAGCGGTGAGAGGCGGGAACAGACAACGGGAAAATGAGACAGGAAAAGAAGTGAACGAAAGAAAAATGGGAATGAGACAAGGGGAAAGTAAAATAAAGGCAGCAGAACGATACGCCTGGTTATACGTGGGAAAACTGGACAAAGATACGACGGAGGAAGCTATCATAGAATACTTGAAGGAAAACGGAGTAAAAGGGAAAATATACTGCAACCTGGTGAATGACAAAATAGGAAGCAGAGCCTTCAAAATAGGCATTCCAATGCAAGACCTAGAAACAGTCTACGATGGAAACGTCTGGCCAGAAGATGTAATATGTTGGCCCTTTCGGCAACCCTGGAAGTTCAGAGGTCCGGCAACCAGGGATTAATATAATAACATGGAATGTGGAAGGCCTGAGGGGAGTCGTGAGCCTTCTCCCGAGAAATATCATGGCTGATTATGACATTGGAGTACTCACAGAGACAATGGTAAAAGAGGACACAGAACTGAACATCCCAGAATTCTACAATTTTCATGCCTATGCGATACAGTGTGTGAGAAGAGGAATACCAGCGGGCGGTGTGCTGTGCATCATCAAACCACAACTGGCCCTCTTCAAACTACTATTAAGAGAAGAAAACATGCTGGTTGTCAGGACAAGAATTGGAGTTATAGTAGCAGTCTACTTTAATCCAGATCACACCGCGACAGACATAATGGATAAACTAGGGATGGCCTTGGATCACAGTAGAAGTATGGATAAGATAATCATTGCGGGAGATCTGAATTGCGCAATAAATAGGCAAGATAGAAAATGCGAATGGAATATGTAACAAACGAAGGCTTTACAATACATAACAGACAGGAGGACTGGACATACATAGGGCATAACGGAGCTAGCACAATAGACCTAATAATCACAAAGGGCTTTAGATCAAAACACCTTGCCACCACAGTGAAAAAAGAAGCAGCAGTCATCCGTAAACACATTCCAGTACAATTAAATATAGAAAACGGTAGAAGTAGCAAATTAGATGAAAGACGAAATATAACATTTGGCAAGATCCTGGACATGGAAAAAATTAAAGAGAAAATGAAAGAAAAAGATAGGGTTGAAAGAGCAATAAGAGCAGGAAATATTGATGAGGCCGCTACATGGCTGAAATCAATTATAATAAGTGGGGCCACCATACAAGATTCAAATAGGAAGGCGAGGCCTTGGTTCGACAGAGAATGTTATGAACAAAGAAAACTGACAGTGAAAACACAACATAAAACTAGAGGACAAATGGCAAGCACAACCACCGAAGAATACCAACGAGAACGAAAGAAATACAAGGACCTAATAAAAAAGAAGAAAAAGCAACACCTGGAAGAAGAACATAAGAAAATGGTAGAGGAGGCAGAAGAAGACCCCTACCGAGCTCTGAGGCCAAAAGGGCAGAAAATACAGCCAAACATACCTATGGAAACATGGATAGATCATATAAGAATAGTAATTTGCTCAAAAGAAACAAGAACCATGATTAAGACACCTATGACTCCACAAGCTGATGAGATCTTCACCACGGATGAAATTGCGAAAGCGATACAGAAAATGAGGAATAACAGAGTACCAGGAGTAGATGGAATAAGAAGTGAACACTTAAATCAGACAGCACAAGAATACCTACCGATATGGACCTCCCTTCTAAATAAATGTTTAGAATTAGGAACTATACCAGACGAATGGAGAAAGTCAACAATCAAGCTATTATACAAGGGAAAAGGAGACACAGAGAACCCAAACGCGTATAGAAGAATAGCGTTGGAACCTACATTACTGAAATTCCTAACAGGAATCCTCACCAAAAGGCTGGCAGAGAAGCTAGAACCCCTTCTACCAAAGGAACAGTTTGGTTTTAGAAAGGGAAGGTCCACGACTCTGGCAGTAGAAAACCTGTTGGTACAAATAAAACAGACGATAGAAAGACCAAAAGGAAAACTTTATGTGGTTTTTGTTGACTACTCAAAAGCCTTCTATATGGTCAACAGAAAGGTATTAATAGATAAACTGGAGGAACTAATTGGAAGAACGAGCACAACGACCCTGATATCGAACATACCGGCAGAAAACTACATACAGATAGATGATGGAATAGGCATATCTGACTGGCTGTCGCAGACGAACGGTGTTCTCCAAGGCGATCCACTCAGCCCTATCCTGTTTAATGTTCTCACGAACGATGTCACCAAAGGAATGGCAGGAACAAGCACATACGTATACGCTGATGACATGGCCATCGCAGCGACAGATATAGATAAACTGCAAGTATCGCTAAACACACTATGTGAATGGGCAGAGAGAAACGACATCCAGATAAACGAAGAGAAGACGGAATTGGTAGTATTTAGGAAAGGAGGAAGACTCACTGAAGCAGAGAACATGAAATGCAATGGCAAACTACTCAAGAGGGCAAACAATTTTAAATATCTAGGTATCACAATTCAAACAACGGGAAAGAGTATCAGTTTACATATAAGATCTAGAGCAGCGGCGGCCACTAGAGCTATGAATGAAATCAGAAACATCACACAACTATCGATTAGCACAGCTATGGACCTGTTTAGGTTAAAGATACTACCTGTTCTGACGTATGGCCTAGAATTAGTGGGAGAATACCTCACGTACAAACAGCTGGAAGAATTAGAGCGAGTAAAGGATAGATACCTGAAGAGAATTTTAGGAGTCCCGTAGAATGCAAGATCGAGGCTAGTGTATGAGCTTACCAGGGAGACCTTCCTAATACAGGATCTGAGATGCGAGCTCATACTTCCAGCTAGTACCAGCTTCAAACAGCTTATACAAGATTTGCATGAGAAGGAAAAAAACATACCAGAGGACTTCTATGCAACATCTGCTATGCAAGACAGGACCTGGATGGAAGCTAATCATGATACGCGACACGTGACGACGAGGTTGGCGATCCATGGTTTCCAACACAAGGTGTGCTGTAACAAATTATTTTACGAACCAAATAACGAATGTGTGTGTGAGTTGTGCTTGGAATTCTGTGATAAATACCATATTGTAAAATCCAGGAATAGACAGAAATCCATCGTAGCTTATAGCAAAGAAAAGTAATGTGTATGTAATGTAAATGTAATGTAATGGTATTCTGCACGGCATGTGCGCGTTTCCAATAATAATAATAATAATAATTAATAAATTTCATTCCTCCCTTAATAAATAATAGGCCTATAACACAGTGAAGCGAAAATTGGCACTACCTCCCGTTCAAATTTCATCATTTTTTGCACACCGAATGACGTGATATATGAATGTAGGAAAGAAGAAGGTAAAACTCGGTAACGACACATAGCCTAATCCATCAAAGGGTCTGCTCGAGGCTTAACGTCCCCATTCGATGGACCAGTTAACATCAGCAGCGTTATATGGCCTCACACTACATGAACAATGCGGAGAGATTTGGAACTGAGTCCAGGCTTTCAGCATGCAGTCTAATGGCAATCTCATAGTGAGCATTATTTTTCTCGACCAACGGGACTCGCACGGCCCAACCAAGGTGTCAGTCCATACAAACTTGACGCTTTAACGATTATGGCCAGCAAGCGGGCTTGACACACACTATTGTGAAATAAAAATATATATTTAATGTTTTGTTACAATATGCTTTACGTCGCACCGATACAGATAGGTCTTATAGCGACCGATGGGATAGGAAAGGGTTAGGAGTGGAAAGTAAACGGCCGTGACCTTAATTAAGGTACAGCTCCAGCATTTGTCTGGTGTGAAATGGGAAACCACGGAAAACCATCTTCAGGGCCACCGACAGTGGGGTTCGAACTCACAATCTCCCAGATGCAAGCTCACAGCTGTGTGACCTTAAGCGCAGGGCCAACTTGCCCATTTTTAATGGTTAAAGTGGGAATGTTGTGGTATTTACTTAAAATGTTGGAAATTATATAAACACAGAGTCGCAGTTCTTCAAATACCTCATAACTAACAATCATTGCTTCAATCTGGATTAGCATCGCAAACTTCTTCACATTTAAACCAAGATTTCCATATTAAATCCTTTAAATTGATAGAAATACATAAGTGTGTCAAAAATAACCTAGATACGTGTATAAATAAACAAACGTTTCTCTCTGAACACACTGTGATTAACCAGTTGTACATTTGCACCCCATCGCTACCCGTTCTCATTTTTCGATGTTTTGTCTCTAACTTGTGTTGACGTCCAGCGTTCACACTACAGAAAGTTAGTCCAATGGTTTTCTTATACGTCTTCATTGATGTTTAATATATATATTAAACAGACTATATATTTATTTATTTATTTATTTATTTATTTATTTATTTATTTATTTATTTATAGAAAACCTCCGTGGCTCAGGTGGCAGCGCGCCGGCCTCTCATCACTGGGTTACATGGTTCAAATCCCTACCACTACATGTGAGATTTGTGCTGGAGGTGGGACAGATTTCTCTCCAGTTACACAGGTTTTGCCAATCATAATTAATTCCATAAACATTCTCCAATAACATTTCATTTCATTAGGAGAGTACGACAGGCTTCGGCAGCCGCCACAAATCCTATTCTTACCGCTAGATGGGGGTTTCGTACATTCCATTCCTCCCGCGTTCGAATGACTGGAAACAGGTTTTACATTATAATCATAATAATAATAAATTTATATGTGCACCTTAATTCATAAGAATCACATACAGAGAGTACGAACTTAGCATGTTATTTCTGTTGCTTTATAGGCTGAAGATGTTTTTGAATAAAGTTAAAACCCGAGTCCCTAAAAGGGAGTAATTCGTGGCAAAATCTACATTTATAACTTATCATGAACTTAGATCCAAATGGAGCTTCAACTGAGTTGACATGTTGAACTGGCATACTTGTTAAAAACACTAGTCGCACATATTGCAGTAATGAAGCCTATCAAAATGATTAAGCTGTCAAAATATTAGGAACATACACCGAAGTTCTTGTACGTAAAAATTAATTTTCATCAAATTCTTTTATGTCAGCAGGGTATCTACAGATGAACTGCTGAAATGTTGATGCATGTAAAAGTTATAGAACTCTCGCCTTACTTTCCCAGTTTTAGCCCTTTCCCACCCTTACGTCGCCTAAAACCACTAGCAAAAAATACCCTTCCCTTACAAGTAGAATGAGACCAAGCAAGTCATTCTTTTCTTCTGAAATAGGAAAGCAATCCTTTGGGTTGCAAATGTCCGGCAATGGATATCCAGCAGAATTGAATCGGTCGTGCACGTTCGAACTGTTCTTGAAAAGTATTTCCCCAGGGTGCTTGGTGAAACGGAACTATATAGTTTCCTGTCAGTTGAAAGGTTCACCCGTGAAGTCTTCTTTCCTCAGAAATAAAGATAATTATGACAAGGATGCAAGATATAAAGAACTTCGATGAATTAGCTCTTTCACAACAAATTTACGAACAAGTGTCGCCAAATTATTCAATAAATCAATATTCATTCTGCAGTCTTACAATAGCACTTGATGTCAACAACGCCATTTTACAGCAAACATCTTGTTGATCAGATGAAAATAAATCATTCCCAGAACAGTGTTAAGTTAGTAACTGAAACCAGGATAGACCTAGCAGAACAATATTTTAACTGAATAAACTGTTAATTCCTTAACATACTAAGATGACAGCTATACCACATTTACTCGCTAATTTACTGCAAGGATTCAGAACAGTAGAAGTCAGGAGATTTATTAACTTCATTATTACAAGTTAACCTGTGCTTATCCTGCGCAAAGGCATTTATAGTTATATTCTTTACTATTAGCTGTCCTAGAGAATTCAGTGCGTTACAAAATACTAATCTAACCACCATGGATACAAAGATGATGCTTTGAAATTTGAATCTACATCGATTTTACCAAAAATTGACTTGTAATGTGATTACAACTCGTCAGATAATTGGTATATTCCCTGTTCCCAAAAGCATCGATCACTCAAACATCGACTAAAACTTAGTGAAATAGCTATACTGTTATAGCTATTGATTACTCGAAGTCAATATTCAGAATCCCTAGAATCTAATAGTGAATACATTTCATTTTAGAGTTTCCATTCATAACTTTTATGAAACACTAAAATATAACTAAGTAACTCTTCAAATCCTTTAGGATAAAAAATAAGCATATGATTGAAATATTTCTCTCTATCTCTCTCTCTGAGATCGAGAATATATGCAGACAACCGAAGGGGAACCTTCAACAAGTGAAACACAACTTCCAATCCCTCGGAGGTCATAAATTTGCTATCTCCTCCCCCTTTCCATTTCCTTCCGTCGTACTCTCGATCCATTTCTCCGCTTATCCACTTTGCTCCAGTTTGTTTAAAGTACTTTCCACATTTAGCCACAACACGAAAACCTATTGGAATATAAAAACATCCCTTTGTTATCGTTAAGTATTTTCCGCTCTGCAGTTTCTCTTTCGGTTGAACAAAGTAGCATACCGTCAAAAAACGCTGCGTAACGTCATTTACTGGGCTTATAACTCTTCCCCTGATCACATTTAAAATGATGTTTTAGTTTTGAATATAATGCAGACGTTGAAATGCCTCATAAGGAATATGGAATAGAAAAAATTCTTCTAGGATCGATAGATTTGTTATTTTTATATTATATTACAATTTGCTTTACATAGCATCGAGACAGAAAGGTTTATGGGGGCCATGGGTTTGGAAAGGATTAGGAGTGGGAAGGAAGCAACCGTTGCCTTAATTAAGGTATAGCCCAAGCATTTTCTTGGTGTGAGAATTGAGAAAGCAAGGAAAAACTTCTTCAGAGCTGACGACAGTGGGGTCCGAACTCACTATCTCCCGAATGCAATCTGATACGTACGTAACACAAACCGCGTATCCATATGCTCGGCAACATTCTAATTAAAAATAAGTTAGTTAATAATAGTGTATTTGTGTCTCAATAATGTTGGTTTAATGGAGAGACAGAGAAATCAGTGACACAACAGCGCGAAAGGCCCTTGGCCTCCGAGATGACCGCTGCCTAGCTAGGTGTATATCTTGGTCAGCCGTTATGTTCTGCATCCTTGACTGGATCACCTGTCTCTAGTATCAGGCAGCTTTTGAGTTAATCGCATGAAGCTGAGGGAACATCCTTCTAGCCCTCAGTTCAGAATTAAGATCCCTGGACATTGATCATGGGACGTCTGGGTAAAGTACAGGCACGTTACCCACACATAATAATAATAATAATAATAATAATAATAATAATAATAATAATAATAATAATAATAATAATAATAATAATAATAATAATAATAATAATAATCATTTAATTCACAAGCTAACTGATAACTTAGAATCACGCAAGAACTTATTTCCTGTTTTTTGTGTGGGGTTTCCTGTGTGTTCAATGCTCCTTCGTGCGTTCTCTGGCCTGCTTCCTTCGGCTTGGAACCTTTCCAGATTTATTAATTATTACTTTTTATTATGTTGTTGCGGTTGGTTTCACGGCTCACTAATACTTTTACAGCTTTCAAAGACGCTGCGGTATAGTAAATATTGATTAAGAGGAGTTGTTTTACCCAATGGTAAATCTATCGATATGAGGCTGACGTATTTGAGCACCTGGGATTTAATAGTTGTAAAGGTATTGATTGCTGTGTTACTGCTTAAGTGCAGTAGTATCAAGCTCAACGTCGTACCACGGTGCGTGTATGTGTATGTCCACGCCTAGTCTTGTTTCCTGGTACGGGGTCAAGGATGAGGAGATGAGATGGCATGTTTTTACGGCCATATGCTCTTCCTGACATAAACTTCAAATGAGGAGGGTGACGATAAATTTAGTGATGGTGAATGGAATCGGGTAAGGAGGAGGAAAGTATCGGCGGCTGTGGCCTGTGAATATTAATTTGCCCCGGCATGTGCCTTGAAAGGAAAATGGGAAACCACAGCAAACCATTCTCAGGACAGCCGACGGTGGAATTCGAACCCATTTGCCACCCGAATGCAGAGCTTGGATCCATAGCCGTGCAGCTTTATAACGCGTGGCTTCTGCGCTCGGTTGCCCAATGGCGTATTTGTTATTTGAGTCATCAGTCCAATGACTGGTTTGATGCAGCCCTACTTGCCACCCTAACCTGTGCAAAATTCTCATTTTTAAACTTCTAACATTCCATGCTTCGACTCGCATAATGTCAGCATCCATCTTCCTGATTATTGCCCCCTCTTCGACCGGGAGGAAGCCATGATCAGTACATCATTCATGCAGAGGGAGCTGCATATCCTTGGGAGTTAGTTACGGCTGTAGTTTCGCGTTGCTTTCAGCCGTGTAGCAGTATCAACACAGCAAATCCATGTTGAGTATTATTACATCCCGACTGCCGCCCTTGCAATTTCCGAAAAGCTGCTACCCCTCCTTTCGACGAACCCTTCGTTAGTCTGGTCTCTCGACAGATACCCCATTTGATATGGTTACACCTATCTGCTATCTGATTCATAGGACACGCAAGCCTCCCCACCGCAGCAAGGTCATATGGTTCGCAGCGGATGTTTAAAATGTTGTTATATACTTGCTAGTGGCTTTAAGTCGCACTAACACAGATAGGTCTTATGGCGACGATAAGATAGGAAAGGCCTAGACGTTGGAAGGAAGCGGCCGTGGCCTTAATTAAGGTGCAGCCCCAGCATTTGCCTCGTGTGAAAAAGGGAAACTACGGAAAACCATCTTCAGGGCTGCCGACAGTGGACTTCGAACCCACTATCTCACGGATGCAAGCTCACAGCCGCTCTTCCTTAACCGCACGGCCAACTCGCCCGGAGTTTTGTGGAGTGCATGTTAGTGGAACACCTAACTTAGCAATTTTTGTTGTATGTTCTCTAAGCAGATACCGAAATGTTAGGCAATTTAAGAAAATATTATCAGCAATCATCTTGTACGTCCTATTACTGTGTCCAGCCTGTTTCGGTGGGGCAGTAGAATTCATCCGAGGTTCTTTCTACCTGTAGTAAGAGGCGACTACTGTGAATAATCCTCAGGAGCGAAAATGAAAGACTCCTCAGTGACAGGGTTGGTAGAGAACAGCAGTTTACCAGAAAAGGTCAAATAGTAAATTTGTAACTTAGGAGTCTGCTTAGGAAGGACTGCAGGTCAGCTAGGGGCCCTACTTTCAACAACAAGCTCCCAAAGTGAGAGTAGTAGTGACGATGGTTATTATTGATTTAAAGTGAAATAGAACTGGACAGTCATCCCATAATAATAATAATAATAATAATAATAATAATAATAATAATAATAGTAATTGTATCGGGGGTACACCTTCTCCGGCCTTCTATAAGGCCATCTATGTAATCTACCTCGAAGTGATATATTACTACATACTTTGGTTTTCAACTGTTTGATGTCTCTATCATCGGTCTAAGCGCCCTCTCTGGCGGGATCAACTATAATTACAGGAATTCTTAAAGGCAAGTGTTTTTTACAATTGTCAAACCTTAGGTTTTGAAGATTGTTTTGTCCATGTATCAAAGTTGTCAACACTTCTGCTGATTCCGTCTTCGACAGCAACCAACCTATCAGAATTTTTGTTAATATTTTCTCCAGCCAATTAAAATTTGGGCTTGTACAGGAATCCAGCTTATCAGTAAAGAGTTCTGGAAGATTCCCCACAAAAATACTATAAAAGAAGGGCTCTTTTGGGCCGTATTGCCTTCATTGCTACAGTCATGTGAGTTCGGCGTGTCCTAAGAGAGACAGGGGCCGCGGGCGGCATTTGGAAGGCCCAGCAACGCAAGGGAATGGCAGAATTTTTCTAAACATGTCATAGCTCGTGCGGATAGCTTCAGGGAAAATTTTCAACCTCTGTTATTTATGTAAAGTTCTAAATTTGGTAGCTTAAATGTAGAATTTTCGGCAAGTCAGTGGAGTATATTATTTTATTCCCCACTGGAAAATGTGTAATGTAAGGGAACAGAGAGTGGTTACCCTCGATTGGTTCCCATTCATGGGGTGACTACGGTTTTCAAAACCACTACAATTCTTAACACTTATTTTGGTATATAATATTTCTTACTGAGTCACCCCGCTGTACAATAGGCTTAGCCTCTGTGTCATTGGGCCATAAGCTCACTTAGAGTTTGAAGTATTTCAAGAAGGAGTGTAGGTGTTTCGCCTCCGAGCATTTTGTTTATGGCCGGATACAACCAATATTTTTTTTGTCATTAAGGCCGTTTAGTATGGGCATGTATGCACCTGAACATTTATTGTGGTGTGAAGAATTGGTTCTGGTGTGAAGTTCCCTTGAGGAACAGAAAGTTATTAACTGTTGAGCAATAGAAAAGCCCACCTCGGGGCTACTTTGTGTTAAGGCTTTAATTAAGGACAACTAACAGGGTGTAAGTGCGCAATTAGAAACTGATCCCTCTGCGAGGCTGGACTATGGTATACTTGGAGCGCAGGCACGTGTACCGTCTACGAGGAATCAAAACATGTTCCTTGTAAAATACTGTATCTGTCAAGACATATAACGCTCTTTTCTATGTTAATCAATCAAACCCTTAAATATTGAAAATTTTGTACCTGATTTTCAGACTTTTAACTCCTTATCATTGCTAGAGCTTACGAACTCATTAATATTGTTATTATTCATATACAATTTTCTATTTATCAACTTTGAAGTCGAGACAAAAGGAAAGAAATAAAATTTCGAAATTTGTTGTGTTAAATTCTGCTCTAGTTAATTCCTTGCCCACTCATTCACCCCCCTTGCTTCTTACACCTCTGTGATCCACGGAAATCCCGGAACAATAATAATATTAATAATAATGTGTGTGTTTGTCTAACACTTGTTTCGTTTCTCTGTGGGGTCGGGTATGAAGTGAGATGAATCTGTCGTGTCGGGTTCTTATGACTGGATCCCCTTCCTACGTCAAGAAAATCAGAGGAGTTTTTCTTCTTCTACTTTTCTACATGGGGCCTCTAAATTTTAGTTCCTAATTAGCGTCGACCTCTAAGATATTTTGCTACTATGTTTTTTCTTCATTCCCAGATAGATATACCTGCTCCCTTCACAAAGCTGCAGATTGTTCTTACTGAGTCTTCTTGGATTTTTCTCTCTCTTCACCTGGAAGTCCTGGAGTGGAGAGTTTGATTCTATCCAGCGCTTTACATTCGAAAAGTATGTGTTCAGCTTATTCCTCTGCTTCACTACATTTCCTACATACATTGTCTCTTACTTTGTATTACTCCAATTCTATCTCGGTGTTTTTTCAGATGGCTGTATCCTGTCAAGGGGCTGCCTGGCCGAGGCGGTAAAGGCGTACTCGGTTCGCCCGGAAGGATGTGGGTTCGAATCCCCGTCAGGAAGTCGTAAAATTTAAGAAGCGAGATTTCCACTTCCGGAGGTGCATATGGCGCTGAGGTTCACTCAGCCTACACCAAAAATGAGTACCAGGTTAATTCCTGGAGGCAAAGGCAGCCGGGCGTAGAGCTACCACTCTACCCCATCACGTGCCGCGGTTAACAATGGTGGAAGCCTTTACCTTCCACTCCTCCAAGGGCCTTCATGGCCTGTACGTAGGTGTCTTTGTCTTTGTATCCTGTCAACAGTCCTACTAACCATCTTATATTTTCTATGCTGAGTTTCAACAGTTCTTTAGTATGCTTCCTTTTCGGTCCTTTTATCTGTTTCTTTGCAAGCCTGCATCCTGGAGTACTTTTCCAGTTTTCCATTTGTTCCTTTTGTACCCATTTTCCTATGTAGTGTCGGGCTTGCCCATACGAAATTCCGCATACAGTTTTTGGGCCTACAAAATGTGTTTCTGCCTCTTTCCTGGCCAGTTTATCTGCCTTATCATTTCCTTTTATACCCGGTTATCCATATTATTTTGACAATGTTTTACTTTGAGAGCTTCAGGAGAATTGAATGGCAATACCAGACAATTCTGGATATTATCCGGGTTGCATCTAGTGCCTTAACAGCCGCCTGGCTGTCCGTAAAAATGAAAATGTTCTTATTCCTATGGATCATTTTCAGATTTTCTTCAAGGCATGTTGTGATAGCTATCACTTTAGCTTGAAGAGTGTTGTGTGTTTGCTCAGGCTCATCTGGATTGATCTCTCAGGTCTTCCCCGTTGATCCCTCCTCCTGTGCCATCCACAGTCTTTGAGCCGTCAGTCCACCACACTATATTATCTTCTTTTTCAGTATTGAATTTGTTGATATCCCAGTCTTCTTTTTTCATTATCTGGGTCTCAAACGGTTTTTCAAAGTTGTACTTTGGTATTATATGATCAGAAGGCATGTGCAGGACTTCCTCTGTTATAACTCTGTTAATTTTACAGTGTCCTAGATTGGTTCTTTGTGCATTCCAGCACTCTGATTGTGCCAGTCTATATGAACTCATTCTAGCCTGTCCTTTTATGAAACTGCATAGTGATGGGAGCTGTAGTAAAGTATTCAAGGCTTCTGTCGGCGTAGTTCTCATAGCCCCAGTTATGGCTATGCATGCCATTTTCTGTAGGCTGCTGGCAAGATATAGTACTCACAGTGCTCTATGTCTTCTGGTATGGGCTAAAATAAAATTGTTACTTTCAATGACCTGTCTCAGTCTCTTCCGTGGCTTTGACAATATGAAAGTGGCTGAGGTATGAGTGACGCTAGTAATGCCATTCCTTGTGCAGCCAGTCCCTGTTATGAATGGTGTGAAAATGTCGCTCATAGGGTCGGTTGGTGCAGGCATTTCAGTGGGCTTGGCAGACTGATGTGCAATAGCAACTTCTGGCTCGGTGAGGAAAGCAACGGGAAACTACCTCACTTCTTATTTCCTCAGTACGTCTCTTCAATGACACCTAGGCCATCTATGACAGCTAATGGTGAACCTGTTGAGGATCCAACCAGCCTTCAGGCTGAATACCCAACATACACATACAATCTACTGCTGACTTTTCTTTGAATCAGAGGAGTCAATAAGACATTATGAATGAAGTGATCGACTATATGATAGTAGAAAGGGAGAGAGTGAAACCCGGTGCCGGTACATATTCTACAACCGGTGAATAGCACCAAGAGTTCTGCTCAAATTTTAACGTCCCCATCCGATGGGCGAATCACTATCAACATTGTAATATGCCCTCCCTCCATCCCAGCAACTCGGAGAAGTTTGGAATTTAATCCAGGCTTTTGCCATGCAATCTAGTGATTAGAAATTGTATACCTACCCTGCCGGCCAGCATTTTGATTGAGAATTTTTTGACCAACAGGGCTCGAACCGGCTACCCACGGTGTCAGGCCGTTTAGATTTCAACGCCTTAACAATCGTTGCAACAAGGCGGGCTATTTAATAATAATAATAATAATAATAATAATAATAATAATAATAATAATAATAATAATAATAATATTTTGACGTTCCACTAGCTACTACTTCCAGTATTAGGGGACGCCGAGGTGCCGTAATTTTGTTCCGAAGGAGTTTTTTTACGTGCCAGTAAATCTACCGACACCCGAGTACCTTCAAATATAACCGAATTGAGCCCGCGATCGAATCTGCCAAGCTGGGTTTAGAAGGCACCGACACGAGACCAAGGGAGGTCACATACGAAACATGAAAGTGAGAAGCCTGGCACAAGTAATTGGAAACTGCAACTGTAAGCTGCTATCCGGGAGATAGTGAATTCGAACCTCACTGTGGGGATCCCTGAAGATGGTTTTCTGTGCTTTTCAATTTTTACACCAGGCAAATGCTGGGCTGTACCTTAATTAAGGCCACGGCCGCTTCCTTCCCTCGCCTAGCCCTTACCTCTCCTATCGTCGCCATAAGACCCATCTGTGTCAGTGCTACATAAAGCAACTTGCTAGTCTAGTAATTGGAAACAATGCCAGACTCGGCAACCCAGGCTCCATAGTTCAGAACCCCCTGGGTGTCCCTTTTAGTTGCCTTTTACGACAGGCAGGACGTATTGTGGATTTACATTATTGTTCAGTCTCCACTCACGGTGGGTAATTCCACTTAAAAAAATCTACGCTAATAAATTCCACTGCTCAATGCAATGTTTGAATGCGAGCTTCACAAATAGAATTCTAGCCAGTCGCTCATTACGACCGATCTACGATAGTGGATTGCTTACAATAGGGCAATCGAAAAAAAAAAAAAAAGAGAATAGATGGAACCCCATTATCGATGGAGCCGTATTTAATCGGGGTGGCCTATATCAAGGGGTAGGACATTGTCCTGGGATGTCTACAGGAGCAGCTGAAGAAGAGCAGACGCAAGTTATCAGTGAAATGCTTCAAGTTGTATCTCCCCTCTCTGTCTCTGTATGGGACTGCTGCTTTCTTCTTAATGGATTGCTCATGGACCATCTGGACAGCTTCACAAAGTGTCACAGTTTGTCTCGTCTTCCTTCTTTAGTGACTGAAGGCAGAAGGAAAAGAAAAACACTTGTCAAGTGGTTCATATACGAAGCTTTCTCCGTAATTTATGTTGTGTGCTTTGTGCAAGTGTGTATCGGTAGTTTGTATAGTCCTGGAAGGAGGGTAGTTTGTGCTGGATGAAAGCTTGAGAAAGAATTTTTATACATTAATATACGTAGGCTAGAGTAGCTCAGGCGGTAGAGCCCTGGCTTTCTGTGCTCAAGATGGCCGGATTGATCCCGACTCAGTCCGGTGGTATTTGAAGGTGCTGTAATACGTCAGTAGGTTTACCGGCGCATAAAGCAACTCCTGAGGGACAAGATTATGGCAAATCAGCATCTCCTAAAGCCGTAAATATAGTTTCCGTGGTTTCCCATTTTCACACCAGGCAAATGCTTGGGATGTACCTTAATTAAGGCCACGGCCGCTTCCTTCCCATTCCTAACCCTTCCCTATCCCACCGTCGCCATAAGATCTATCTGTGCCTGTGCGACGTAAAGCCACTAGCAAAAGAATGTAGTTAGTGTGTCTGAAACAAACAATATTAGTATTACTTATTGTCCTGTTATGCCCATTCCTAGAGCACGTTGGAACTTGTTCATTGGCTTGATGACTTTCACCTTTATTCTTCCAAAATCTCTTCATGAACTCACTGCGATGCCTCTTCCGTTCTTCTCACCACTTCCTACGAGTCTTGCTGCTAGTTTTCACCATGAATGTGTGTTTATTTACTGAGGTCTTGAAGACTTCGCGATTTTTTATGATGTCTTCCCTGATGTTCAAATCATTCAAGTTCCCTCTTGTTTCCTCCAAATTTATTCTCCTGTTTTGGGAATTTATTACATTGAATACTCTTCTTGTGAGTTTATTACTATCCATGGTAAAAAATGTGTCCAAAAATATTCAGACGTCTCCTCCGTACAGTAGTGATGAAATTATCTGTGTTACTATAGGGATCTGCAGTTCGCCCAATGATCCATATTCCATTTCCTTGAGTGGGGCCGAACATTTTTCTAACCATTTTACGTTCTGGTTTTTTAATATCTGAATTTTAGTTCGACGTCCTAAAGTTGTGGTTACTCGTTTATTGTAGTGATCACATGTTAGTCTAATTGCCCTCTGAAGTTTTGCGCCTTTTCTCTATTGGCTAAACTATTTAGAAATAATAATGTTATTAGCTTTACGTCC
The DNA here is from genome assembly GCF_040414725.1 of Anabrus simplex. NCBI lineage: Eukaryota > Metazoa > Arthropoda > Insecta > Orthoptera > Tettigoniidae > Anabrus > Anabrus simplex. The sequence continues at coordinate 96,871,929 of NC_090273.1, forward strand.
CACTAACTACTTTTACGGTTTACGGAGACACCGAGGTGCTGGAATTCTGCACCGCAGGAGTTCATTTACGGGCCAGTAAATCTACCGACACGACTCTGACGGGTTTGAGCACCTTCAAATACCACGGCACTGAGCCAGGATCGAACCTGCCAAATTGGATCAGAAGGCCAGCGCCTCAACCGTCTGAGCCACTCAGCTCGGCGGCTAAACTGTTTAATCCCGAGATAAGAATTATTTCTCCAAGTTAATAATCCCATGTGCCGTTTCAGTTTTATCTTTCTTGCACTTTGGCTGAAAATTGTGCATATATTTGGTTTTCTCGAATGATATCTGAAGACCTGCATATGAAGCTATTCTGAGTAATGTCTCGATGCCGTACCTAGTTTCCGCCTTGTTCTTAGTGACGATGTTATATAAATACACAGAGTGATACCAAAAAATTCGGAACTTTTAGTGAAGGAACCAAACTTATGACAGATGCTTAAACTGATTAAATGGGTTTGGAGTAAAATCTTTGTGTCTTAGATGGCAATCATGAAGCAACGCATACTAAAAAAGTACTAAAAATCTTTCTCAATACAGACATGTTTATGTTTGTGTTCATTTCTTCTTTTGTTTTCTGTTTAATGCCGTGCGAAAACAGTCTAAATTTCAGCAACTCAGAGATAAGAATTAGCTAGGAAAGGGTGGAAATCTGAAACCACAGCACATGATCTCCAAAGCTGGTAATGGTGGGGTTCTAACCAATCATCTCCTGAGGGCAAATATACAGCTATATGAGCTGTACTCTCTTAGATTTGTTGGGTTGCAACAACGTATTTTAAATTTTTCCTTACTCTCAAATATTTAAAGGAAATATTGCAAGAAATTTAAGTCAAATATAATAATAATAATAATAATAATAATAATAATAATAATAATAATAATAATAATAATAAATTTCATGAGAGTGTAATATATTATGACCGTTCATCACCATGCCATAGGCATGTTAGGAGGTTTAGTCAATTATATATGCCGTTTTCCACAATATTCTGTGACATATAATGTAGTAATTAGCAGTCTACATGCCGATCCGGGATGTGATTTGTGATATCCCAGCCCCAGGGGAGCAGTTTTCTGCGCTGTAACGAGAAAAGGATAGAGCATTACCGCTGGACCTTGAAATCGCCCTCTCTTTCCGTGCAAGTGAGGAGGAGAGATGACGCTACGCGTGGAAATGTAGGTTGCTGGAGACTGGGCTCAATTAAGGTGTGTTAACTCCTGAGATATAAATGTCCTTTACTAATTCAACACCGCATTCATTGGTGCCACTTCACCATAATTTACTAAAAAGAGGAAGAAGAAGAACACCTTCACCTGAAATAATTTTTGGAAATTTATGAGTCAGGTCTCATTCGAACCGATGTATTTAATGCTAATTGTTGATGCATATAAATGCAATACTTGAATAGTGGATCGGTAATGACGCCTTTCATACAGTAGTACGCAGATTAAAGATGACTGCTGAAATCTGACGTGTGGAAAAAAGTGGGAGGTCCTGCATGATGAACCATGACGCGTGAATTTCTAAAAGGACGCTTTTGAGATTGTGAATGATCCACTGATCGTTTCAGGTTTATATGAGTTCAGCCGGTGACGCAATGAAAGTAGGGAGATTGAGACGTCAAGCCTGGTGAGTGACTTCTGGAGGTTCTCATCCAACAATTCCATCTATACATCTGTTTGTGAAATCGAATTATGTAATAGTTGCCCTAAATTACCCAGGATGGGTACAATATAATTAGCTTCACCTTAATACATTTTCCAGCGCGAGTCGAGTACTGCAAAGTACTGCGTCATTAATGTACCGGTTGTACTTACGGCCCACTGAGGGTCGTAGGCTGTCAGAACGATATCTGCCCAGTCAGATGGCCAGTAGTTTCTGGAGAGTCACAGGGTCAGCAAGAGGACTTCCTAAATGAAATTGCCCGGCTTTCTTTACTAACGCTGCACAACCTTCCCATCATTATTCATGTATGTTTAATGTTTTCCATTCCCTTGTGAAATACCTGGATCATACATCGTGGCTAGGCTGAATATTCACAGATTTAGTTGATATTGAATTTTGATTACATATTCGAGTATTAAAGCTTACATGACATTCCTTTCCTCTCGCCAGTGATTTTTCTATCAACTTTCTAATGTAACTCGTCATGTAAACATACGAAAGTGCAACTTGAAAAGATACAATCGACAACAAGTGATAATTTTGCAACAGCTGGTTACAATAACAGAAAGCAAGAGGGTGAAATGGCTCTTTTAGAGACAATTGTTAATTTCATAAAAGAGAACAGAGGTGCTGTGCTATTGTTGTTATTGCCTTATTTTAAAGTTTTCTATCACAGTGATTATCCTCTTATCCGGTTGTCTAACTTGTAAACTGTTATGATTCGTGCTAGGGTATGTTGGGCTAAATCAATGCATAATTTACAAGGAATATGTTCATCAAATGTTGTACGTTAAGTTGCAACCCTCGTTAAGCTACCGCCGAAAATATTCGCGGAACGAGTTGTGCACTTGATGCGCTGTTCTCGCATAGGCTACATACAGTAGCTGACAAATATAGCTCATTCAGCAAATTTACCAAACCTCGGAGAGTATTTTTCGTGCAATAGGTTTATGTTTTTAAACGGGACAAAGCCTATTAGCATGAATATAAAAGTGGATGCGATCAGGATCACAATGGCTTTTGTTGCAGGAATATATGTTTATTTTTTCTATTGTATTATTTTTTGCTAGTGTTTTAACGTCGCACCAACACACCGAAAGTTTCCGGTGACCCGAGGATAAGGAAGGGCTAGAATTTGGAAGGTAGCAGCCGAGACATGAACTAAGGTACAGCCCCAAACATTTACCTGGTGTGAAAATGGGGAACCACGGAGAGCCACCCTCAGAGCTGCCGAGGGTGGGATTCTATTGCATGTGTACTGTAGTTCATGAAACAATGTCATTACCATCCCCACGGTCTTCGTCCTAAGGGTCTCGGATTAGATTCCCGGCTGGGCTAGAGATTTCAGCTGCATTCAGTTGGTTTCTCTCCTCGCAGATTGGACATTTGTGTTCGTTTTAACACACTTTTCAACTGTATTCAGTTGATTCCTCTTCTCGCAAATTGGGCATTTGTGTTCATTTTAACACACTTTTCAACTGTATTCAGTTGATTCCCCTTCTCGAGGACTGGGTACTTGTGTTCGTTTTAACACACTTTTCAGCTGTATTCAGTCGATTCCTCTTCTCACGAACTGGATATTTATGTTCGTTTTAACACACTTTTCAACTGTATTCAGTTGATTCCCCTTCTCGAGGACTGGGTATTTGTGTTCGTTTTAACACACTTTTCAACTGTATTCAGTTGATTCCTCTTCTCACGAACTGGATATTTATGTTCGGTTTAACACACTTTTCAACTGTATTCAGTTGATTCCTCTTCTCGAGGACTGGGTATTTGTGTTCGTTTTAACACACTTTACAGCTGCATTCAGTTGATTCCTCTTCTCGAGGACTGGGTATTTGCGTTCGTTTTAACACACTGTTCAACTGCATTCAGTTGATTCCTCACCTCACGGACTGGATATTTGTGTTCGTTTTAACATAGTTTACAACTGCATTCAGTTGATTCCTCTTCTCACGGACTGGATATTGGCACACTCTTCAACTGTATTCAGTTGATTCCTCTTCTCGCAGTTTAGGCATTTGTGTTCGTTTTTACACACTTTTCAACTGCATTCAGTTATTCCCCTTCTCGCGGACTGGGTACTTGTGTTCGTTTTTACACACTGTTCAACTGCATTCAGTTGATTCCTCTTCTCGTGGACTGGGTATTTGTGTTCGTTTTAACATAGTTTACAATAATGGATTCGTTTGATTCCTTTTCTCGCAGACTGGGTATTTGTGCTCGTTTTAACACACTTTTCAACTGCATTCAGTTGATCCCTCTTCTCGCGGACTGTAACCCACTTTACAACTGCATTTAGTTGACTCCTCTTCTCGCGGAATGGGTTTTTGTGTTCGTTTTGACACCCTTTTCTTCCTTTGCATACAGCACACTACCAACCATCACTTAAATACGCAATAATGAATACATTCCACTACATAGGATTAGCATCAGGAAGGGCATCGGGCCGTAAAAGTAGAGCAAATACATATCAATTTCCTGCCCCAATAAATTAGGGAAAAAGAGGAAGAAGAATATGTAGTGGTAGTAGTTTTTACAGGTTGTTTTACGTCGCACCGCCACAGGTCGGTCTTATGGTGACAATGGGATAGAAGCGGCGTAGGAGTGGGAAGAAAGCGGCCGTGGCGTTAATTAAGGTAAGCATTTGCCTGGTGTGAGAAAAGCATCTTCAGGGATGTCTACAATGAGGCTCGAACACACTATCTCCCAGATGCAAGCTCACAGCTTCGAGCTCCTTGCCTCACGCCCAACTCGCTCGGTAGTAGTAGTAGTAGTAGTAGTAGTAGTAGTAGTAGTAGTAGTAGTAGTAGTAGTAGTAGTAGTAGTAGTCATTGTTTTAAGACGATTTGCAACTCGGCAACCAACCCATCTTAGCACTAATCAGAGGAATATACATGAGACTTCGATCCATATGAAGCATGAATGTATCGCAAAAAGAAAGAGCGTGAAAATGAAAGTCTGCTCAGACCTAGCAAAACCTTATATCTGGGCCCGATGACCTTCGATGTTAGGCCCATTTAAACAACAAGCATCATCATCATCATCATCATCATTAAAACCTTATATCATCAACGTCTTAAGAAAACAACTGTTTTTCACTTTGCCTCGTCGACCTCCCGTGATCGAGTTGAATCTGACACAAACAAGTGTGGGCAATTTCAAGGCAGCAAGCCACGCTCCTAATCTAAAAACCCTCAAAGATACCACTCCCTTCCTAAACCAGGCAAGAGGTAATAGGGATGTATTCCCATGCCACAGCGGTTCATCTGTTAGTAGCGATCATAAAGTCAAGTCATGAGTATTAAAGAAGTGAAGGAAATAAATTACTACTCTATGAATTTTCCCCTCTGTATCTGAAACATTGAAGACAAAACATTCCACAATTTATCAAATTTTTTCCTATATAATTTTCAGGTGAAGCCTTACATTAAAACGCTTACATTCCCAGAAAAAAATTGAGTAAAATTTGATTAACTGTCTTAATGAGTTATTCCTGTCACATACCTTGAATGCTAGTGAAAATGAATTATATTTAATTGGCCAGTAGCTTTATTTTACTGTAGTTGAGTTCGCAGCCACAATTATTGGATTGTACAAATGCGTAAGATATGATGAAATATTCCAGTTCTCTGTAGGCCTATAACCACTTAAACTCTGAAAAAGTATATTTCCCATTCATTCAACAACAAATTCCCTAAATCAACGATGTCAAAAATGATTGTATCGAGTTCGATGTGAGGTGAGGGCTGGTGTGTATTAGGGTTGATGGATAAGTGTGATTTGTTTTGTTTTTTTCAGTTAGCTTTACGTCGCATTGCCACAGATAGGTCCTATGGTGACGACAGAACAGCAAAGGGCTAGGAGTGGGAATGAACCGACCGTGGCGGTGGTGAAGGTACAACCCCGGCATTTGCTTATTTGAAAATTAGAAACAAGAGAAAATGATTTTCAGGTCTGCTGACACTGGGCTTCGAACCCTACATCTCCCGAATACAAGCTGCTCGCAACGTAAACCAGACGGCATAGCTAATTTACGCAGTAAATGATATCCCTTCGGCCACTTTTACACAAATTCCATTGCCGAAAACGGCATAATAAAATATATAGAGGGAAATCCTTTCAAGTTTGCAATGAATTTCACCGAGACGGGGTGATAGCTTACATTTATCTCGAAATAATTCTTTAACTTGCCAGAAGGAAGTGATATGGACTTGTCATATTAGGACACACTGTAGTATAGAGTTCCTTAAATGAAAAATATAAAGTTAAATAACTTTTTGCTATTTTTGCTATTTTGCTTTACGTCGCACCGACACAGGTAGGTCCTATGGCGACGATGGGACGGGAAAGGCCTAGGAATGGGAAGGAAGCGGCCAAGGCCTTAATTAAGGTACAGCCCCAGCACTTGCCTGGTATGGAAATGGAAAACCCTCTTCAGGGCTGCCGACACTGGGGTTCGAAGCCACTTTCTCCCGGATGCGAGCTCATAGCTGCGCGCTCCTAACCTCACGGTCAACTCGCCCGTTAAAGTTAAATAACTATACGTGCCCGCGCCTACGCACTTATAGTCATGGATGTACTTGAAGGGGTCCACGAATATCAAATAATAATTTGACACTTATTTTCACTATAACTTTAATGTGAAGAGCAGAAGAGTATCTGAGAAATTTTGTTTTTTGCAAAGCCCTCTCTGTACAGGCCATAAAGACCCTTGGATCTGTGGAACATAAAGGTTTCCTTTATTCCTACCTCGGTACTGAGTGGGATAGAGTGGTTAGGTCTACGTACCAGCCGTATTTGCTACTAGGGATTAACTAGATGTCGATTGAGTGAACTTCAGGGTCATGTGCTGCTCCAGAGGTGAATGAAAATCTAGTTTCTTAAATTTTTCGACTTCCTGACGGGGAATCGAACGTACGTCCTTTCGGGTGAATCAAGTAAGCCTCGGCTAGGCATCCCCTCGCTACGACCAATACTTAGTGTTAATTATAAAGTTAAATAACTATACGCCCATGGCACAACAGCCGCGAAGGTTCATGGCCTACCGAGCGACCGCTGCTCAGTCCGAAGGCCTGCAAGTTATGAGATGTCGTGTGGTCAGCATGTCGCATTCTCTCGGCCGCTTTTGTTGGCTTTTTAGACCGGGCCCGCCATCGCACCGTCAGACAGCTCGTCGATTGTAATCACGATGCTGAGTGAACCTCGAATCCCTGGACTGGCCGGGTTATCGAACCCGGAGCCGCCTGGTAAGAGACAGGCACCCCTACACCGCGAGACCAACGCAGTTAAATGACTATGGGTGTCCTGATTCCTTTTGCCACTACATGCCTCAGTGGCTCCAGGTTTTCAGCACTTGTTACGCAGTTTTCTGTTCTTATGCATGCCACATATCAATATTCTCAATAACATTTCAAGCTGAATTAAACAGTTTAAAACGTTTTTATGTATTTTGCTTCCGATGAAAAAATGGATAGCATGTTTTTGGTCAATTATTTATCACCCATACAGGACGGGCTGAGTAGCTCAGGCGGTTGTATTGCTGGCAAAATTTCAGAAAAGACGTTCAAAAGGGTTTATGACATATAAAGTGTTAACAACCCCAGCTCTAGTGCAGTAGTGGAATCCACAACCTTACGAACAGAGGGGCAACAACTAACCGAGTGCATGTCCACACTGAAGTTTAACATCCTATCCATAATTACAGTACAAGTCAGAGAAGATGTGTGACATAGGACAAGAAGAGTATCAGTGAACCGAGCTAATTATCGTGAGGTGAGTGTGAAAGCCGCGCCTCAATTAGTACCGCCAATCAATCATGGCTGACACACCTGTTTGGTTCGATTTGGCCCACTGGCCTCGCTACGAGGCTCCGTCAACTAATTACTGACCCAGTCACAACAACATTATACCATTATCATAATTACCATCAATATTGATACAAGGTGACTTCATTATCTTTACATTTCTTACCTTCCATATCCTTCGATAAATTCATAAGTATTGAGGGAAGAGTATTTCAAATCACACTGGAATTTCTGCATTTTAGCTCGAAGAATCTCCTTCTTAGCGCAATCAAACTCTTGTTCTTCATACACGAACTAGTCATCAACTAAGTCACCGGTACTAATTGTTGATTGACTTTTCTAGGGGTCAGAAGAATTGGTGCGGCAGAGTTTCCTTCTTCAAGTAGCTATCCACGAAATATCCCTCAGAAGTGCTGAACTGTGTCCCCCTCGAGCGGAGACTTTTATAAATTGTTTAACGTCACACCGACACAGATAGGTCTTATGACGACAATTTCGTATGGCTATTTCTAGCCGGGTGCAGCCCTTGTAAGGCAGACCCTCCGATGAGGGTGGGCGGCATCTGCCATGTGTAGGTAACTGCGTGTTATTGTGGTGGAGGATAGTGTTATGTGTGGTGTGTGAGTTGCAGGGATGTTGGGGACAGCACAAACACCCAGCCCCTGGGCCATTGGAATTAACCAATTAAGGTTAAAATCCCCGACCCAGCAGGGAATCGAACCCGGGACCCTCTGAACCGAAGGGCAGTACGCTGACCATTCAGCCAATGAGCTTATGACGACGATGGGATAGGAAAGTGCTAAGTGTAGGAAAGAAGCAGTCGTGGCCTTAATTTAGGTACAGCTCCAGTATTTGCCTATTGTGAAAATGGGAAACCACGGAAATTCCCTCTTTAGGGGTGTCCACAGTGGGATTTGCATTCACTGTCTCCCGCAGGAGCGGAGATCGATTGTGTAATGAATTACTAATTTCCACAAAATAAGTTCACCGCGTTTGTCACAAAAATTACTCCGCTCATCAGAAATATAATAATGATGGTTTCGTGACGCTGTTTTGCTAGTGGTTTTCTTTTCCTTTCTCCTACTTGTTTAACGTCGCACTAAACCAGGGCCTCTCAAACGCCCGAAATCTCACGCGTGCAGATCGAGGCGCAAGAAATCCGTGCACTGTGCATCGATGCCGCTCGGCATGGCTCGGATCAACGCTTCGTCTCTGGGCTACTCGGCTAAGCTCGGCTCTACTCGGCTATACTCGGCTCAACTCAGCCCGGATTTGGAGCGCTACGGCGCAAGTGGGGCAGAGGGAGACTAGCGGAGCGAGCGAGACAGGCGTAAGGAAAGAGAGAGTAAGCGCTATTGCTCCAAATCGAGGAGTGGGGGTCTGCACTCTGGTCAACCAAGCAAAGTCGTCTTTTGCACCGTGCACAGTGCATGCACCACGCGCATGCACACTGAGAGGCCTTGCACTAAACCATCGAAGATTTTCGGCGACGGAGGGATGGAAAAGGACTAGGATTGGGAAGGTAGCGGCCGTTGACTTGACTAAGGTATAGCTCAAGCATTTGCCTGGTTTGAAAATGGGAAACCATGGGAATCTTTCTTCAGGACTGCCGAAAACATTATCTTCCGAATGGAGCAAATGGTTTAAAGTCGCATTAACACATCGGAAGTTTTCGGCAACGCAAAGGTGGTAAAACTTCAGGAATTGTAACTTAGTAATTGTAATTAAGGTACAGCCCCAGTATCCACCTGATGTGAAAATTAGAAACCGTGGAAAACGTCCTTCAGGGCTGCTCGAAAGCAAGCTCACAACTCGTTCGGTTGCCATGATGTTATCCCTTCAAATATCGCAATGGAATTGTAGGTGTGCAATGCATTCACTTCATGATATTCCCTCCTTGTCGAAAGAGGCAACTGAAGAGAATGGCTCTCCAACGGCTCTCAAATAGGGAACGTGTGTTGGCAAACCACTTAACCCCTAAAAAACCCTCATATTAAGACTGCTTCACCGTATTTGTGCCAAGCTAATGACTTTCATAATGCATGTCTGACCTACCTTGATCAGCGTTTGTTCTCTTCCGACCCGAAATGGTGATTGCTCAGAATATCTTGCATTTTCACGCCCTTTTATGGCCCTTCTTGTTATCTTCCGATAACTTCATCGTTCAAAAACAAACCATTTAATTTTGAATTATTTCTTTATTTAGACTTAAGAGGGGATGGTTGCTCATTTGCACTTCCCTTAAAATGGCAATCACTACTAGAGCTGAGCCGGTAAATCGCGGCACTTTCTAACGGGCTTAATTTCGATCTGCGGAATGGACTGGCCCGCCACAGTGAACCCGAGCCTGTAAGTTCAATGTAGAGTGCCGAGTTTCCTGTCTAATTCTCTCGATCAACACTCTGGTGTGTTCTCTCCCCCTTCACCCACTCTTCTTCTTTCGTGCCATCCTACATCGCTTCACACAGCGCATTTTGAAGCCACGACATTCTGGTCGACCTCTACCAGCATGAGCCCTTTCGCAGTAGACTACTCATCCATTTCCCAATATCCCATTTCATATTCTATTTTTTTCTTTTCGTCGCACCGACACAGATAGGTCTTATGGCGACGATGGGATAGGAAATACCTAGGATTGGGTAGGAAGCGAACGTGGCCTTAATCAAGGTACAGCCCCAGCATTTGCCTGGTGTGAAACTGAAACAACCAAGGAAAACCATTTTCAGGATTGCCGACAGTGGAGTTCGAACCCAATATCTCCCGAATGCAAGCTGTGCGAAACTAACCGCACTGCCACTTGCTCACTGCAGGCAGGTCTTATGGTGACGATATATTAGGACAGGTCTAGGACTGAGAAGGAAGCGAACGTACTTGCAAGTAAGATACAGTCCCAGCATTTGCTTTATGTGAAAATGGGAAACCGCGCAAAGCTACCTATAGGGCTACAGACAGTGGGGCACGGACCCACTATCTCCCGAATACAAGCTGACAGCTACATGACCCAAACCACACAGCCAAGTCGCTCGGTACCTATGGTTCATGAATAAATATGAGCAATTAATGTAATAGTGTGTAACTAATGTGTATAATTTCAGTTTTTCCCCAGTCATATCATGTTGAGAAGATTGAAAAATTTCCGTGATCTACATGAAACTTTTAAATCGGAACAAGCAAATAGTATTCCCAAATACAAACTTTTCATATATTAATTATTTTTGTGCTGCTTCGGTAGATAAGTGTTAGCGTGTCCAATTCATGATCCAAATTTCGTGATTTTTCAAAGGATGGCAAAAATTCTTAGTGCTCCGTTTCCCTCTTGTTGGCATGTTTAGGCTCTTCAGTGGCAAACTAGTTACTAATGGACATCAGTCTACAATGGGACGTGTTTTCTAATTTTAAAATAATCCGTCTCTTCTGTCTCCTGTCCACTTGTGACGTGGATACCACATACTGGAATTCATCTCCAACCACTACCCTTTGCTAACGAGGACATTAATTGTGGACTGGTCGAAAGTGGCAAAATACAGCCAAGTACTGAACCCGGGTCTCTTATACAAATGAATAAAGCATAAAAGGCAAGAACCGAAGACAAACATAGGTTAAATAAATTAGGGTTTATTATCATAAAATTGGCTGAAGCTGATATGAGATGGGCACAAAACAAACAAAAGGATACATAAGGGAAAATGTTACTCACATACATATTCTTGGTGGCTCTTTTCTTTTAAAATGCATAGGAGTCTTTTACTTTCTCAGAAATAATCTCATCAACTTATTCACTTATCTCATTTTTATAGGTACATAGGGAATGATAATATCAATAGATTCGGACAATACCAACCATTGATAATCTGAATTTGTCACTAAAGATTTCTTTCGTGAAAGCGGAACCTCAATCAAAGAATATATGATTAATAATATATATCGGCATTTAAACCCGAAAAGTAATTGCAACCGCTCCAGAACAAAACGAGGACAAACTTCTATTCCCAAGACATGAACAATGTTCTAAGAGTAGCCTCTCTCAGAAATAAAAACGAAATAGAAGCACCTCAGCCAAAAAGAATAAACACAGAATACAAAGAGGTTATAAGGAGGAGGAAAAAGGGGGCGTTGCCATAGCCACAAAGTGAAATGATCATAGTCAAAGACGATATGTAAGACATAGAATAAGATGCCGAAATACAAAAATGAAACGGCTCAACCAGCCAGGAACTGAGACAAGGTAATCAAATAAACAACCACAACAGTAAAACTGAAGGTTACATCCATACGGTACCAAAAATAATAATACAGACCTGACATTCATACAACGGATCCACACGTGCACACGTAGAGAATAGATGCGCAAGGCAACATGAAATAGAGAATCAAGACACACCGCGATAAAAACTGCACTAGCATGAGAAAAGTGAGCGAAAGCTTCATGAGCTCGATCTGAGAGTCCAGATCAAATAATCGGGGTGGCCGCAATACAGGGCAAGGCTCACCTAGTCATTACAATAATGAAACCACAGATACGCTATGGAATATATTCATATCAACCCTCGTAGCGAACATGAATTGTACGGAATTAGCGTATCAAATACACATTGCAACATGAGCTCAAGTAAGATGTCACAGTAGGAGAGAAAGAAAAAGGTCTCAAATAAAAAACATCATAATCAAACAATATCATACACACCTCTATCAAAACGGATCGGCGTTACCTTTTTTTATCCCTACGTAGGAATATATATATATTAAGTAAATTATAAAGTAAAGGGAATAATGAAAATTAATCCGCCACAATATAAATGAAGAAGAAAGAACATAAAGGGGATCACAAGGAACACTAGCCTAGCATAGCTGTGGCAAGCTAAGGGAAGTAGTAAAAAAATGAAATACCTAGAATAAGAATCCACAAAGATTATGTACGTTGACTCAAAGCAGAGAGCCATGTATGGAAAAGTATAAATCTTTTCAAAGTACCATTTAAATGATACGAAACACATTTGATAGCTCTTCCTCTACATCTTTTTAACCAAGGCATCCATTCCTTTTTCTTATAGATCATACAAAGCAAAGTTAGGATAGAAAGAAAGGCTTTAGAAATTCATAATGGCATGAAGCGCTATCTGTCATAACCGGGAGGAAGTAGATGTCAAGTCAGAGAACAGTTTCCATATTCAAATTACAGATGTACAATATCGATATCAGGGAATAGAATAACAAGACCATTTGAGGAATAAAATATTAAGACCTCTAAGTGTGGCACACACCCTGTATACTGATTAGGCAGGGACCGAGAGATATTTTTACGTACAGATCCGTAAAAATCTGCGGAATAACAACTTCAAAACAAAATGCACTAAATCTAGAGACCTCCTTGTCCTACATAGTGGAATTCATTTGAATATAAAATTCTGCACAATTAATTTCACATAACACATGAATATTAATTTACTTCAAATGTATGTCATCTCTAGTGATCCTGCAGTATAAATAGAAGAACTTAAGACAAAAATGAGGAGAGCAGCAGCCAGGTGACAGTGTCTAACCGTTCTCTCTCTAGCTCCGTAGCTACAACGCTTGTTTATTCAGCAGAATTTGGGTTATCGATCTCTCGACGGATGGCTCTCATTTGAATGGCGACTTACATTTCTGGTGCAGGCAGATTGGAACTCTACTGGAGACATCAGCTTACTTATTAAATTCTGTAATCTCAATTGAATTTAGATAACATATTTTGTCTTTCCTTTGAAAATCATTACTCAGTCTTCGCAGGTTGCCGTGATGACAAGGAATATCAGTTAGTCACCACCAAATATCCATTAGAGATATTTCAAAATATCTCGGTGAAATTAATTAAATAAGCATTCTTTACTACTTGCTTAACGTCGCACTAACACATCGAAGATTTTTGGCGACGTAAGGATGGGAAGGTAGCGGCCGTGGTTTTAATACGGTGTGAATATAGGAAACCACAGAAAACTACGTTCAGGATTGCCGATGGTGGGATTCGAACCCATTATATTCCGCATGCAACAAGGTTTTCAATACGCAAAAATAAACTTTTGGCACACTATTTTCCTTTATTTCTTTACAATTTATTTTACGTCGCACCGATACAGAAAGGTCTTTTGGAGACGACGGGATAGGAAAGGGCTAGGAGTGGGAAGGAAGCGGCAGTGGCCTAAATTAAGGTACAGCCCCTGGTGTGAAAATGGTAAACTACGGGAAACAATCTTCAGGGCTGCCGACAGTGGGGTTCGAACCCACTATCTCCCGGATTCAAGCTCAGAGCTGCGCGCCTCTAACCGCACGGCCAATTTGTCCGGTTAGGGACGAATCGACAGTGGCCTTGATTAAGGTATAGCCCCAGCATTTCCTTGGGGTAAAAATCGGAAACTACGGAAAACCACCCTCAGAGCTGCCGACAGTGGGATTCGATCCCACTACCTTCCGAATGCAAGCTGACAACTGCATGACGCAAACCGAACAGCGATTCGGTTTTACCACAGTTACAGGTCATTCTGCGTTAAGGAAACAGTATTGCTCTATTGGACCTACAACCAGCTAACACACCCCCTCTTTGACACACACAATTCCTTGTGATTAAGGAATATTATAATGTACTTTATGCTCGACGATGCCGAAATATAAATATTAATGTCAGAAAACTGTATCTTAATGTGGCTCATTATAGTTAAAGTTTTATTATGATGCAGGTTCTCCACCAATCAGAGTTAATATTTTCAGTATGATACAACTGTTCGACCAATTAGGTAAGGATAGTATCGCACCTGCGCTCAACGCATTACTATTCGAACTTGTTTCCAAAATCAAACATGTCGGACACAAATATTAACATCAATGCACCTTCTACGTCAAACATTCCACAACCACACGGCACATTCCCGAAAATTCACTTCACCAACAGTACAATAAACAATTTGTACTTCAAATAAAGCTAGGTTATGATAACTTTCTATCAAAGATCTGAAAACATATGACATTGTCAAGGTCTCTGATCCACTCACAGAACATCCAATAACCCAACGCATGCGCTTTGCGCTCTGTTCAGTAAACTCAACTGTCAACCGACATCTCCACAGAAATTTATGAATATCAAAAAATAGAGTTATAATTATCGTCGAGCATAAACAGTCGTATGCAACTCGTATGGAAATTATAAAACTAGCCTCGCTTGTTTTATAAACATAATCGTGTCTTAATTATTGCCATTATAGGCTTGATGCATAATGTACTATTATATTGTAAGTCCGGCCCAGTGGTGCTGGGCGCAAAGCGTCTGCCTGTCACCGGCGGCCCCGGATTCGATTCCCGACCGGGTCAAGGGATTTTAATTGTAAATGATTAATATCCATGGCCTGGGGGCTGGGTGTTTATGTCGTCCTTAACGTTCCTTTCCTCACATTCAACATTCTACACCTCCGCCATTTACAAAATACACGCAGGTTCCTCACATATGGTGCAAGTAGGGGCAAAAGATCTTTCTAGGTCGACACACGGAAAAAATAGCATTAAAAATATGGTATTATGAAAGAAAGAGAAAATGATGAGGCATTTTGTGCCTGAGTGTTATTAAAATAACAACCGAAGCTTTTTAATTTCATAAATACATTCCCAGGAGGAAGCACAATGGCCTTCCTTCATTTTGTTTCTGTGTCCGACTCGTTGGCTGAATGGTCAGCGTACTGGCCTTCGGTTCAGAGGGTTCCGGGTTCGATTCCCGGCCGGGTCTGGGATTTTAACCTTCATTGGTTAATTCCAATGCCCGGGGGCTGGCTGTTTGTGCTGTCCCCAACATCCCTGCAACTCACACACCACACATAACACTATCCTCCACCACAATAACACGCAGTTACCTACACATGGCAGATGCCGCCCACCCTCCTCGGAGGGTCTGCCTTACAAGGACTGCACTCGGCTAGAAATAGCCATACGAAATTATATATATATTGTTTCTGTGCCGCTCTGGTACATGCAGCGTGTAAACTATTACTCTGGGTACCCTGGCAGCGTATTATTATTGTAAAGAAGACCTCTGTTTTTGTGTTGCGTATCTTGTTTTTTAGTCTTTATATCAGTATGGACTTGTCATGTGTTGAGGGAGTGTTATATATGTACGTACGTTGGGTATTCAGTCCGAAGGCTGGTTTGATCCTCTGCAGCTCCGCCAACAGCTGTCATAAATAGCCTAGGCGTCAGTGAAGAGGCGTACTCGGGAAATGAGGAGTGAGGTAGTTTCCCGTTGCTTTCCTCACCGAGCCACAAGTTGCTATTACATATCAGTCTGCCAAGCTCATTGAAATGCATGCACCAACCGACACTATGAGCGATATTTTCACACCATTCATAACAGGGACTGGCTGCAGAAGGAATGGTATTACTAGCATCACTCATACCTCAGTCACTTTCATATTGTCAAAGCTAACGATGAGACTGAGACAGGTCAATGAAAGTAACAAATTTGATATAGCCCATACCAGCCGACATAATGCACTGTAAACACTACATCTCGCCAGCATGTGATTGATTAGCCTACGTGTGTGATTTCTTTAACATTAATACAGTGATTTATTTGATGCTGAGGAAGAAACAAAGATTTCCTACCCCCTTTTATACTGAACTTAAAAACTGAGTTTCACAAATTTATGTTCCTCTGTTTTTCCGTTATCCTGCGAACATCAAAATGAGCTCCTCTAACCCCCTCCAATGCCCTAGAGTTCATGAATATTATCTTGAGCTTAGTTTCTTCTACCTTTTACCTCGAACCTAAACACCGAGTTTCACACATTTACACACCGTCGTTTCCCCTGATGCTGTTGAGCGTAAGAGCAATACTGTTTTCTTAACGTCGAAAGAGCTATGGCAGTAAGTGTGTTATGTAGGATAGTTCAAATCCTCTGGCTCTTATCCTCAAGTCATTCAGTTACTGATTCAAAGTTATACCTTTAACGAAAGAAATCGACAGTTGGCTCGTACAAGCGCATTTTAGCGGCATTAGCCTCCTCATGCTGACTTTCATGTTTGTCGAATTTCGTGCTGGGATCAGTTAAGAATACATGAGAAGGGCTTGGCTTGAATGCAATCATTTCTTCTCGACGTTTTGTGTCAACATTCGAGAAATAGCATAGGTACCTCTTCACAGATGCTAAATCCTATTTTAAGGCATTTACAATGTCTGTCCTGACAGTGAGATGACGCAAGTTCGTAACGATGCACACTAGGCACAGATTTTAAGTAGGAGATTGTTTTAAGAGTCTGCGTGGGAACACCAACACGGATTGTTACTCTAGTATAGCAGGGACAGCTGATACTAAGTCTAAAATATAAGACTTGTTTTAAAGTATAGTTTAACCTAACTCTCCTCAACACAAATTCAAAATTTCAGACCATCTTTCATTTGACTATCATGTGTCAGTCCTTCAACACAGATCTCACTCAAGCCACTGGGTTTCGAGCCCCACTGTCGGCAGCCCTGAAGATGGTTTTCCGTGGTTTCCCATTTTCACACCAGGCAAATGCCGGGGCTGTACATTAATTAAGGCCACGGCCGCTTCCTTCCACTTCCTAGGATTTTCCTATCCCGTCGTCGCCAAAGACCTATCTGTGTCGGTGTGACGTAAAACAAAAAGCAAGCCACTGGATAGGAACTGAAGTCGCTCGCTCCTGGGCAGACACAGTGTGATCGTGGACTGTTGTGAAAGTCACTAATATCCTCACACGAAATGATCTACATATATTTCATATACTTTCATTAATATTCTGATATATGTGATTTTCATCCTTAGTAATGTCGCTGCATGCAGCCAGAGAGCATGCACTTCCTCTGATCACGGAAGAATAATATTCCCTGCTAGATACACTGATTCTCTGATCTTTCCCAGTTTTGAAATATACTTAACAGGTGGCAGAACGTCCCTAATAACTAAAATGCTACTAAGAAAAAACAGTCGATGTACGTACAGACGGTAAGGTATCAGTCGACTAGTCTTCTGTATGACCATTAATAAAGCGCAGGGACAAGCTCTTGAAAAACTGGGTGTCTACTTACTCGAAAGAGTATTCAACCACTGCCAATTGTATGTTGCACTATCTCGGGCAAGATCGTTTGAAACAGGGACACTGGCTATACCTATACCTGGTTACCAGCCATTGAGGATTTACGTAGGTAGTTACCTTCCCTGTCCCATCACTATTGTTATTTCGTTTCGGTGTTTTCCAAATTCGTACGTTCCTCATCTTGTTTCAGTCCAGGCTTGTGTCAATGTCATATGTTACGTACACATGTTATGTGACCCTCTTAGACTGAATCTGATGGTTCGGTCAGCTTCCCCTTCGAACGCGCTGTGCCACGTCCGGGGAGCCATCTGGTGGCGAATGAACGTACCATTTCCACTTCTATTATAACGCCTACATTTTAAAAAGTCATTGTTTAAGAAGCCTTTCTCGTGGACAGTCGAGATTTTCTTCTGATGACGCAGAGCACAGTTCTCTGCAAAACGTAAAGAATTTCACCTAATTTTCTTGACACGGCATAAGCCTAAAATTCTATACAGTATCATGTCTATAAGTACGGGCCGTGAAAGCATCAATGGCAACATCGTTTGGAAATGTTGAGATCCAGATACGCCCGAATGGTCGAAGCACAGTGAATATTGTACGAAGAGAAGTATTATAAACTACATTACGAATGGATCAGTTATTATGTCATCATCATCATCATCATCATCTGTTTACCCTCCAGGTTCGGTTTTCCCTCGGACTCAGCGAGGGATCCTACCTTTACCGCCTCAAGGGCAGTGTCCTGGAGCTTCAGACTCTTGGTCGGGGGATACAAACCACGGAAAACCACTTCCAGGATGACTGAGGTGGGAATCGAACCCACCTCTACTCAGTTGACGTCCCGAGGCTGAGTGGACCCCGTTCCAGCCCTCGTACCACTTTTCAAATTTCGTGGTAGAGCCGGGAATCGTACCCGGACCTCCGGGGGTGGCAGCTAATCACGCTAACCACTACACCACAGAGGCGGACTCAGTTATTATGTACCGGTTTTAAATATTCATAAAACTACTGAAAAGGGCAGGTAAAACAATATGACTGCGACAGGCATATCAAAACGAGTTATCTGACGTATTTATAATGAATGCTACGGAGCAGCAAGGGTGCAGTAGTAATAATAATATTTTGATATGATCACGATACTCACCCCAAAACATTCAGCACCATAGCCCTTAGATTGCGCTCCTATGCCACAAAGTATTCAACACAAATACCTGTCTCTACATCGTACTGAACGGGTATTGTAGCATTGTCTTCAACCGACAGTACTTTACAAAATCTATCCATTCATAGCTGTATAATATCACACTCTAAGGAACGCCGCTGACAAGAAACTGATTCACAGTATCAACCTTTCATCTTGCTAGTGATTTAAATCTGCACTAACACATGGAGAGTTCACAGTGATACAAGGGTAGGAATGGGGTAGAACTGGGAAGGTAGCGGTCGTGGCCTTAAGTAAGGCATGGTGTGAAGATGCCTGATGTTAAAACGTGTAACCAAGGAAAACCATCTTCAGTGCTGCCGATGGTGTGATTCGAACCCATTATCAACCGAATCACAATTACCTGATCCTAAACGCATTGCAAACTCACTTGGTACACGTAGATTCGGGCACTACCCGAAGTGTGGTTTTGAAGGTAGTAGCTGTAGGCCTACTGAAATGTTCACAAATATTTGTTACTGTGAAGGGAAAGTAACGAACTAATCGTCTGACATTTAGATGATGATGGCATCCTTTTAAATCCCACTAACGAACTTAAAGGTTTTTCAGGACATGGTATGAAACCAGACAAACAATCAGTCAAATGGACACACAAGGGAAGAGATTTGAATCATCATCATCATCATCATCATCTGGAGCATTTTCCAACCAGAGGCTGAGTTTGCTTGGAACATAAGCCTCCCTATCGTTCTCTATCCATCCATCCACCACTTCTCATTTGTCACTGTCGACCTGTCCCTTCCTCTTGCATCGATGCTCTTCTTCACACCTTTCGGCATTCTGTCCTTCAGTCTTCCTCTAGGTCTTTCAATAAATCATTACTAATTAATTAATGTTATTGGCTTTACGTCCCACTGACTACTTTTACTGTTTTCGGAGACGCCGAGGTGTCGGAATTTAGTCCCACACGAGTCCTTTTACATGCTAGTAAATCTACCAACACGAGGCTGACGTATTTGTCCACCTTCAAATACCACCGGACTGAGCCAGAATCGAACCTGTCAAGTTGGGGTCAGAAGGCCAGCGCCTCAACAGTCTGAGCCACTCAGTCAGGCAGATAAATCATTATTACCATTTTTATGAAGTAAAAACAAAACGTGAACGTGCATTTCAATTATTTAAATGGTAACCTTCTTGAATGAAAATTGCTGAATTGTACATTATTGTTTTCTGTACGGTTGTTATCCCAGTCAAAGCTACAGCAAATATGTCCGTAAATAACATTAATTTCATTCCAGCTCTGTGCGAAATGATATGTACCCTAACAAATTCTTGGAAGCACCAATGTTTCATACATTTCAACTGATCGCTTCGTATTCTACGAAAACAAATACGGTTCATACATCCCCACCTACTCTGCGTGGAACTCAATTACATTATGACATAAAGCAAATGAATTTACTGTATGTTGGAAACTGTAAAGAGCACCCGTGTTATTGCTCAGTTATTCATGAAATAATATTTTACTTGGCTATTCCAAAGAAGCAATCTCTAGTCAGCCGAAGTTTTTAGAGGGGCTAGAGTTTCGTTGACTGTATTTTCAAGTGCACTCTAATAATTATTTTTTATTTTGTATATTTTTGTGAAAAGCCCGAGTATTTTGCATGTAACATTAAGAGTTTTCGTACTAGTTCCGATTTTATTTTGGAAATAGCTAATTTTTGTATTACGTATTAGAATTTTGTGCAGTTTAATACCAACACACATGGAGATTGTCACTTCCGCTGCTATAATTTTCCATGTTCAGTAAAAAACTTTAATTCTCTTATTCCAAACTATGGATATCTTCCTTTTATTTAGGACTTCCAGTTTCTTTTCGAAGGCAATAAATCAAAAAAACCTTTTATATCTATATGAGACATATATTCATAATTATAAATGCCTTATTAATCATTATTGTGCTGGCTATAACAAATGAGTAATGAAGTGAGGATTACGCATTATTCTTAATGTGTCACCCGTAAGAACGGATCCTTCTCTTTACCACCGTGTAGTATAGGAATTTAAGAATGGAAACTGAGCTAGCGGAGATGCTCATGGCTAAAGGGTTCACTCTGGAAAGAGATGAAACGAGTTCCAGGTTGATTCCTCGAGACAGAGCCAACTGGGCCTGAAGCTGACCCTTCAGTCTTTCTTAGTGGCACAGTCACCTTCCAGTCCGGTGGTATTTCAAGAGTGCTCAAATACGTCAGTCTCGTATCGGCAGATTTACTGGCATGTAAAATAAAGTTATATCCTACTTATCATGCAAACTGACATCACAAATGTGTAGCCGGGCTAAATAGCTCGGATGGTAGAGCGCTGGCCTTCTGAGCCCAACTTGATAGATTTGATCCTCGCTCAGTCTGGTGATATTTGAAGGTGCCCAACTACTTCAACCTCGTTTAGGTAGAGTTCTTATTCTTCTTCTACATCTACTTCTTCCTCCTATTCTTCTTCTTATTCTGTGAATCTGTCTTGAGACAAGTATCAAATAGACATCCTCCATGATTTTCTGTTCTGAGCATCTTCTTACAGTTATTCGTAGCTTCTACCTTGCTTGACATCTGTTAACATTCCAAACCTTCTTCCTCTTCTTCTTCCATCCATTTTCCCTCCATCATCCTTTGTTGAAGACAATTTTTATGGTATTAGTATTAGTATTTATTAATGAACATAACAGGCTTCCAGCCCAGATACATGTTCACAAAGCAATAATCCTACTACTACTACTACTACTACTACTACTACTAATAATAATAATAATAAACAAACATCAACCTACAAAACAACCGCACATAAATGCCTGTTCAATTCTCCTTCGTCTTCCCATTTCGTAATAATCGACATTATAATACTCTGCTCGTCCCCTATTCCTAATATTTTCCGATGTTTGGCCCTCAATAGACTATTTCTGATCTTAATTGTTTCTTCACAATTACCTAATAAGTGAAAATCGGTGTTCTCTGCCCCACAAAGTATACATACCAACTTATCTCTACCTTTTAACCATCCCTTATTTTTAAAAAACCCCATTAGCCACCGTATCAACCCCCTCCTGTTTAACCTCTCAATGTTTCTAATATTTATCTCCGTTACTTCTTCTACTTTATTAAAAACACTAAGAGGAATTCTACTTTCAGCCAATAATTTCTGCATATACATATCATTAATCCTCCTTGACAGCACCTTCATCCCTCTAGCTTCTGTCTTCGTCCACACCTCTTCCCACATGTACCCCAAACCTATCATCTCCAAATATATATAATTTTTTTTCTAGCCAGCCTCCCTTATACATGCTCTTCCTGTTTTTTTGTTCATACGCGGCCTGTAATACACTTCTCCCTTCGTGTCTTTCTAAATGCATCCAATATCTAACTGTTCTTTTCACACACTCAGGTTCCAAATCCTCCGCACACATTAACTCCGCCCCTGCATTAGCTGTTCACAGCGGCAGCCCCATCACCATCTTACCGAAATTACTAATAATTCGTCTTAATTCACCTCTTTTCTCATCCAACCCCCATACTTCCGCGCCATATAATACCCTACCGAAAATCACCGATCTTAACACTAACCTGAAGGTTTTATAACTGATACCCGGATATTTAGCTAGCAAGTTTTTGACTGAGGCTAGGGCTGCCAAACCTCTGCTTTTCGCCCTATTAATCTGTTCGTTCCAAGTTCTTTTACTGTTAATAACTACTCCTAAATATTCCAACTTCCTTACTTGTTCCAACCTTTTTCCCTCCAGGACCCATTTCCAGACCTCCCCTCTTTCTTTGTTTACCTGGGATACTAGCATTTTAGATTTATTCCCATTAATTCTCAAGTCCCATTTCTTCGCAAAAACCGATACTTCATTTAAAGCTTTCTGCATCCCCCCTGAAGTTAGAGTCATCAATATCACATCATTAGCAAAAATCAAGCCCGGTACCTCCAACCCATTAATTACCGGCACGGCCCAGTTGCTAGCCCCATGCCCAACTAAGATATCGTTAATAAATAAAATATAAAATATTGGTGATAATTTGCACCCTTGCTTTAAACTCACCTTAGACTCTAAGATCTGCTCAGTCTATCGTCTCCCAATTTTACACAAAACTTGACCACCCAATATATTCCCTCCACTGTCCTCATTATCTTTTCCCAAACCCTCAACCTACCCAATTTCTCCAATAGAGCCTCTCTATTCACCTTATCAAATGCTTTTTCAAAATCGATTGCTGCCAGATACACCTTATTTCTAGACAGGCTCGTATACTTCCCTAAGGCTGTCTTTACTATCATTATATTATCGACTACTCTTTTCTTTTTTCTAAATCCCCCTTGTGTACCATTACGTTACATTAGCAGCCGTAAATATCATGGAAACAGTGGACAAATATGGCGCACAATAGCTTCAGGTGCAGGTACACAGAGTAGACATCTAGTCAATCGATATCGGCCGGCCGCAAGAAAAAAGAATCTCAAGAATTAAATAATGATGGGCTAAAAAAAATTGAAAGAAACCGATTCTTGACTACCTTGAGAAGAAATAATTACGAGTTAAAGAGAAGCAGCACGACTTACGGAAGGATATAAAAGGATCAACGCATCGTTAATTACTAAAGTATTAATAGATAAACAGCAGTGAAGATTACATCTACAAAAATATCGGCAGAAAGGCGTAGATTTGAAGGAAATATTCGTTACTGTAACACCTAAACTCAGAAACGAAAGGAAACTTCAGCCAAGTTATACATTGCCGAAAGTAGTATTATAACGGCAAATCCTTGCTAAGGAAGGCATAATTTATTGTTTCCAGGAGGGAGACAATATCTGTTTAAGCGAAAGAAATAGCAAGAAGTAGGCCGAATTAGAGAAATCCCTAAATTTAAAAGAAAAGTATATTCTCGAGCAATACGAGTTTCTGAAAACAAATATTACTCATTGAGTAGCCTACTATTCACCAGTACACTATGAGTTCTACTATATATTTGTTCTTTTATGATTGCATGAGAACTGGTGAGAAGATGGACTCAGCTTAAACAGATGGAAATGGTCGCTCAAGACTTAATAGCTCAAGCCAAGATCCCGAGCCGGAGCCGGAGATGACGTAATCTTTGGATCGCAGGGGCTGCCTACTCCAAGATGCCGTAGTCCAGGAGAGATCCAGCAGCAAAATCCCGTTACGAGATAAGTATTATGAATTGCGTCGTAATAAATTTGAAATCAATTGATGAAAAATATTTATATATGTACAGGAGTGCTAGAAGTAAGAGTAGTAGTGCCAATGAAAGGATATATGAATATAAATGCCAATTATTAGCCGATGAAATGTGCCAGTTTATGCTATATAACTGTGGTGCTAATGTGATAATTTTAAGGTTAATGGAAACTAGATCTGATTGAGTATTTGTGCATGTTTAGTGCCAATCAATACGTGTAGACCGTGAAATGTTTAACCAGTAGAGATTATAGAAAGTGCAGATAAGATACGAGACGTAACCTAAAACTTCAGGTCAATATGTGTAGCAATCATGGCCAGTACGATAATTGTATTGTACGGAGATGTTGGAAATATTACGAAGTTGCAGTGTATGGGAGAATAATCAGGTTATTAAGTAATGCTACCGTAACACAGAGGTTATTTAAGTGGAATTGAATGAAGATATTTTTTAAATATGAAGGTATATATTTATATGAAGGAAAAAGAATGTTATTGTGGCAAGTTGTAATTTGAGTGAGGAGATATGTTTCTGTTCGTTGCTTAAGAATGGGATAGATGGTTGAATTGCGAATTCCTGTGTTACGTATTACATTTATATTTGGATTAGCACTGAAAATGAAGGATTTAGGCCATGTTAAGTTGAATGTATGTCTCGAGTTAAGCAGAATGTGTCTCGTAGTAACTTTCAGCGGAATATATTGATAGGTTACGTGTTTGTTATACATTACGTAATATATATATTCAGGAATAGAATGGAGTCTCGCACATTTTCATATTGGAAGGTCAGCGCATTAACGCTAATATGAAGTACGGTTTACTTTGACTTAATATTGGCATAGTGAAGAGATATTTGAGAATATGTAAATATATTGGCACATGATTAAGAATGCATGGCACGATTTTCGCAGGAATGACCGACGTACTATCATAGTTATGGCACTCTGTAGTAAGATTATTTGGTTTATTTTGTACATATAGTGATGTACTGTTTTAATTTATTCATTTTGGGTTATGATAGGAATATTAATAACTTTATGGGTGTTTTGAACCCAAATATGGTAATGCTTATCTCGTAACGTGGTGAGTCACAAAGAAGAATCCAAACAAGAGTCCAAACATGGATCCAAGTAAATTTGGTCAAACAGTCCGAAAAGAAAGACGAAACATAAATGATGCCCCAAAGAAAATCCCAAACAATATTAAAAGGAAGATATTCCACTCCTCCTTGAATTAATAAAGTTATGGTTCCTATTTTTCCCCTTGTATCAATTTAAACATGGAAGATATGGTATATTTTTGAAACTTAACGAAAAATGTAAGCAAATATGATGATAACTTAAAGATTTTTCAAATATGTTTATCTCGGAACTCAAGCATTTGAGGATGATATTTGTAATTTCACACGATTGTTCCTTTCTTTAATGCCGATGGATGCATATTATTCAATTCTATTATACATTAGCATGCTAATAAACTAGATATAATTTTGATTTCGCTTTTCTATTCCTTAAGTAATTTGTAATATATAGTAATATGATAATATACGGATCTATTAAATTAATTTATGTTAGATACTAGGTGATTATTAGATAATTTCCTTCACGTATGGATTCGGAATGACTATTTCAACGGACCGATACTCTTCAACGGAATCTACGATTTATATAAAGCATATGGGAACATAAGGAAGCGAATTTTACCCTGAGAAGCGATTATGCACCGTGTTGTTGGAGCTCATGTTCATAAATTATATTTCAGTTCAGAGTCTAGGTATGATTTACGACCCGATGCTTAAAATTATTTGGCCGGAGCAATATTTACACATGTGTATATTCAGTTAATGCTCCAACGCGGCGCAATAGCGGGAGTCACCGCGGGAACATTGATATATTAACAGGTGCACTTGGTATTATGTCAACAGTTCATTCGGCCCATTCACTTAACCTGCTCTCCAACACCTCCGTGTAAATTTTACTTAAGGATTCTAACAGAGATATTCCTCTATATTTGTTCAGACTGTTCTTACTACCCTTTCCCTTATATATTGGACACATTATTCCTATTTCCCATTCCTTCTGGTACTTCCCCCATCATAGATCTTATTGAATAGTTTAACTATGCCTTCTATCATTGTCACATTTTTGCTCATTTCTGTCCAAAACTTGTTATTGATCCCATTACACCCCCCGCCGACTTGCCCCTGATTCTTCTTATCACTCTCAAGGTTTCTTCCCTTGTAATTTTCTTGTCCAGTTCATAATTTGCCACTCTCCTATTCCTACAAATTAATTCCCCCCCCCCCGTCTCTCTCCACCGTTCTTCCCCCTTTCCCCCGAATAATTCGCCAAAATACATCACCCACTGAAATTCCTCAATGCTCGTTCTCTCTATACTCCTTCCACCCTTAATTATACTATTAATCCTTTCCCAAACTTTCTTAATACTGTTAGTCTTACAATCTTTATTTATGGCTTCAGTTTGTTCCTCTAACCACGCCTTTTATACCTCACAAATTTTCTTTTTATACTCCTTCCTCAACTTACATAAAAACCTCCCTTTCTGCACTCCTACCTTTTTTTCTATACCCTCCTAACGCACCCAGCACCCTCCTCCGCATTCCTTCACACTCTCTATTAAACCATTCTTCACCCTCTTTATTTTTCCTCCTTCTACATCCTACCTTCTGTGCTATCACCTTTATTGGATGTAGCAGCAATTCCAAGGCTTTATCAATATTATTCTCCTCTAACGCACCTCACTAACCATATTTCAGGAATTGTAATTCCTCTTTTGCTACCCTATCCCAATCCCGTCCCACTTTCGCTGACCATTTGTACTTGTTATATCCACTCCCTAGTTTATCCTTCGTCTCAACTTCCTTCCTTATATGCTTCTCTTCCCTCCTTTTCAACATAACCCACACTGGGAAATGGTGTGATTTAATCCAGTCTCCTACTTCCATCCTTACAATATCCTGCAACACTCCTTCCGAGCTTAAAACCATATCTATCACACTACCTCCCTTCTCGGTAACATAGGTCAATTACCCCGTACTGTCACCCTCCATCCATCCATTCAGAATATACAAATTTCCCGCAGCGCACATCTCTAGGAGCTTCTCCCCATAAGTGTTTATAATTTTATCCTCACTACTTCTACTTTTCAACATACACCTTCCATCCTCCCTACTATATACTGCGATCTGTTCCCCTAATCTCGCGTTCCAACCTCCAAATAACAGCATATCCTCTTCTCCTGCAAACTTCTCTCTTATCATACTAATATCCACTAATAGTTCTTCAAAATGATACTTATTCGCATATGCTGAACTACTAGGATGGCAATATACGAACGCTAGATTTATTTTCTTCACCCTTCCGTCTACCTATCCCATATTCAATCTCAACCATATGGTTTCTTTCATATCTGTCTCTATATCCTCCACCAGTTCACTAATTTCTTCCCTAATTAGTACTATCATCCATCCTGGAACGCGTCCCTTAATCCTCCCCTTTCTTCTATATTTATATTTAATCACAAACCCCTTCCATGAGATCTCCCTCCCGTTTCTAACCACGTCTCCAACAGTGTCACAACATCGAAACTTTCTATTACTTCCCGAACTTTCTTATTTCCTAATTTGCTTATTAGTCCCTCAATATTCACACATCCTATTTTCCAATATAGTTATAACTTTCCCTCCCTCCCTTCTAAGTTTCCTCCTCTAATCTTGCTCCTTGTAGTTCTCGCCCCCTCATCCCCTATCTCCATTCCTCCTTTTTTACCAACTTATTCCGTTCCATGCCCTCCGTATCCCCCATCCCTTTACATACTTTACCCCAAAGGTCTTTTAAACTTCTACCTCTTCCTTTGCTCATAACAGCTTTACCTTCCCGTCGATCACTCTTATCATGTCCTTTCTTGCTCACTAAACCACTGCACTCTGCTCTCGCCGTTTCTTGCTGCTCACCCTCACTCACCCCTTCACTGTTCTGCTCTTCTGTATCCACACTGCACTGTCCATTCTCACCTGAGTTGATCTCCTCTCCTTCCTCGGCTCCACCCCTCGTTGTTACGTCTTTCTTCCTTCCATCTTGCCCTGTCATCTCTCCTCCCTTGGAACTAACGCATTCGTCCATCTTCTTCAGCTTCGCCACTGAGTGCTCCCTAACCCATCTTCCGTTTGTCACCACCAACCTCTGACCACTTATTCGGGCCTTTAGTCCCTGTTGTCTCGCTCTACACAGGTGTCTGTTCAGAATCTTCATAATTTCACTTTCTACCTTTGCCATGTCTCATTTCACCCCTACTTTTTGGCCCTGTAAATTGTTACCGTTTCTTATCACAATTTCTGCCATTAGGGTTGAGAAATTTTTTACCCTAATTGGCCTCCATCCTTTAGTTTTTCCCAATCTCTCCACATCGTCTTTGTCCACTTCACTGAAGTTTATCTTCAACCTATCCCGTATGACATCTACCACCTTGGATATTAGATCAATCTGGCCTTCCCTCTCACCTTCTTCCACACCATATATAAATATGACTTTCTTAATTCTCTCCTGCCTGTCCCCCTCCGCTTCTCTCTTCATCATCATCACCACCTCGTCTTCCAGATGTTTCACTTTCCCTTTTAATAACTATTTCCTTCTCATTGTTGCCCACTCTCCTGTTCAATTCCTCAGTCTTCGTTTCTAGCCATTTTTTCATGTTCCCTATCTCCTTTCTCTGCTCTTCCATCATGTCCTTTATTTCCTGTACCTTATCCCATTGAAAATTTTCCTGTATTACTTCGCTCACTACCACCTTAAGTGCTGGGATGTCCTCCATGCTGAATTTTCCGCTGGCATTTGGGCCTGAGTTTAATTCCACCCCACCTTCCAATAACCAGCAGCACCGCTATCACTGTCGCTACCAGCACCGCTTCACCCGTTTTTACTCCTTTTCTTAACACCCGTCCATTCTTGGTCTATTTCCTCTGCTTCACCTGTCATTTCCCAATCGCGGCCCGGTACTGCTCAATACGGACCATGTTCACGGCACGCACTGCACCACGCGAATTCACTCCTCGGTTGCTCCAGCCAGACTGTGTTGAAGACAATTTCTTCGTAGTATGTGACCCAACAAGGATATTTCCTCTTCCTCATCGTTTGATCAGGTGTCCATTCTCTCCTATTATTCTTAGCACTTCATCATTTCTCACTTTGTCTGTCCGCTTCATCTTTTCCATTATTCTCCGCAACAATATTTCAAACTTTCCAAATACTTTGCACCTTTCTTAATGTCCATGTTTCAACTCCGTATGACACCACACAAAGCAATTTGCGAACCTCTTTCTTAAGTTCATTGGGATTGCCTGAGACGTCAGAAGTCCTCTCACCTTCATACAGCTTCTTTTCTCGGTAGATATTCTGTACAGCTTCCATCCCATGTTAACAGACTCCCCAAATATCTGAATGACTTTATTTGTTCCAATTTATTTCCCTCTAATGTTATATTTACAGCCGGAAAATTTACAGGCGTGTAAAAGAACTCCTGTGGGACAAAATTCCGGCATCTTCGAAAACCGTAAAAGCATTTAGTAGAACGTTAAAACTAATAACATTATTAAAGTATATACACGTGACTGTTAAATAAGGTAACTAATATTTCCATTCATGTACACAAATTGAAGTATACCGTAACAACACATAGGCTATATTAATTCTTCACTTGCATAGTGAAATGACCAAATACCAATTACTTAATCATGTTTCATTGAATCGTTGTTTGAGTGGTCAACATGAGACTGTATACGAGTTCTCGGTTATCTGGCGTATGTTATAAGAAGTTTTAAACATTGTCTAAAAAGTATATAAATCAAGTTATTGAGAAATGCATGAGTAACAAATTATTTTCCGTTACCTGAATTATCCATTTGAGTCACCAGGGTATTATAAATTACGGAATGAAATTAAAATATATAGTAATTTAAATTAGAAAAATGTATTAATCAACCTTACGCCAGCCCCGTAGTGTAGGGGTAGTGTACCTGCCTCTTACCCAGAGGGTCCGCGTTCGATT
Source organism: Anabrus simplex (assembly GCF_040414725.1). Taxonomy (NCBI): domain Eukaryota; kingdom Metazoa; phylum Arthropoda; class Insecta; order Orthoptera; family Tettigoniidae; genus Anabrus; species Anabrus simplex. Next base: position 96,901,997 of record NC_090273.1, read on the forward strand.
CCCGTCCAGGTCAGGGATTTTTACCTGGACCTGAGGACTGGTTAGATGTCCATTCAGCCTACGTGATTACAATTGAGGACCTATCGGACGATGAGATAGCAGCCCCGGTCTAGAACGCCAAGAATAACGGCCGAGAGGATTCGTCGTGCTGACCACACGACACGTCATAATCTGCAGGCCTTCGGACTTAGCATAGTCGGTTGGTAGGCCAAGGCCCTCCGGGGCTGTTGCGCCATGGGGCTTGGTTTTTATTAATCAGCCCTAATAAAACTTTACATACATTTTCAGTTAGAAAAATTAGGGAACAAATAGTTGAAACCAGTCATGTTAATATTTTATATTACCGAGCTAGACAGCTGCAGTCGCTTCATTGCGGCCAGTATCCAGTATTCGGGAGATAGTAGGTTCGATCCCCACTGTCGGCAGCCCTGAAGATGGTTTTCCGTGGTTTCCCATTTTCACACCAGGCAAATGCTGGGGCTGTACCTTAATTAAGGCCACGGCCACTTCCTTCCCACTCCTAGTCCTTCCCTGTCCCATTGTCGCCATAAGACCTATCTGTGTCGGTGCGACGTAAAGCAACTAGCAAAAAATATTTTATATTAACAAATTATTTCGTTTTGATATATTTAGAATGTAAATCAGACTATATGTAGTTAATCTGGTTCACGTCACCAACCGTAAACAAGTTAAATTTTAACATGCACTGTAGCAGTAACATTTCTCGAGAAGCATAGAAGCAAACAATACCATACACATTCGTTCATTAGAAGTTAATTCATCTTAGAGTACTTGTTCACAAGCTGGAAATAACAGACATTTGTGAGAGTGGCTGCGGGTACGAAAATGTGTGAATAATCACAGGAAGACGTTCACAACAAAGAGATGGAGGTCAATTTACGAGGTGTTACTCAGACATCCCAAGAATTTACTCATAAAATATGAATGTTTATGTTAACGACTAATTAACAGCGTCGCTTTTAAAATAGTCTTCCTAGGCTTGAATACAGCGATTCCAGCTAATTTCCCATTTTTGGAAGCATTCACGGAAGTCTTCCGGTTTCAGTCTGTTCAGTGCGACCCCACTTGGATATTTCAAAAGAGTAGAAACGCCATCATTTCAATCGCAAAGTAATTTTACGGAAGGTGTAGAAGTCGTAGGGACCAGATACGGGAAGTAACTACGGTGCAGGACACTGGTCATATTGGTTCTTGTCAGGAAGTTCCTAGTAATGAGCGAGTTGTGTAAGGTGGTATTGTCATGGTACAGTAAGCAGTCTCCGTTGTGGCACATATCAAACACTGTGCATCCTACATTTTCCGTCAGTCGTCTCAAAAAGTGGTCGTAAAACTTCCGGTGTAAGCCTTTGTTGACTGACGGGTTTTCAAGGTCACGGAAATTTGAAGCCTAGTATATTTTAAATGAAACATTTCTGAGTCCTCTAAAATATGTCGGGACTTCTACGTCCTTTCTGGAAGCTGAATATTGTATTGTATTCGTTTCCAAGAGCTGCTACAGATAGCAAAATGTAGGCAAGTGCAGCAAATACTGCGAATTTATTGTGGTCAATGGTGCGTGAATGAATTGTCAGCTTTCAGCTCAAAGGGCTCCCGGTTCGATTCTCGGCCGACCGAGCTCGATAGCTGCAGTCGCTTAAGTGCGGCCAGTATCCAGTAATCGGGAGATAGTTGGTTCGAGCCCCACTGTCGGAAGCCTTGAAGATGGTTTTCCGTGGTTTCCCAATTTCACACCAGGCAAATGCTGGGGCTGTACCTTAATTAAGGCCACGGCCGCTTCCTCCCAACTCCTAGGCCTTTCCTGTCCCATCGTCGCCATAAGACCTATCTGTGTCGGTGCGACGTAAAGCAACTAGCAAAAAATCCATTAGTTTTACACATTCAGTAAACAATGTTTTCCTCGCGTTAGAAAAGACTCAGCAGCACCTCCAACTTCGAAACGGAGTGACGAATGCAGATCTAATCTTCCCAACAATGGGCATAGAAATGCCGCCCGCTGACTTAAGCCGTAACATAAGTAAGCGGGAATAGGGGCGGACGTCCTCTTACACTTCTAAGGGTGAAACTTACATCCTTTCACAATTTAGATATTTAAATATGCTCTTCTTCTTTTCCTTCTACTACTAATTTTCCCCACATCTGTGGGGTCGCGGGTGCGAACTGTGACACACATGCAGATCTGCCCTGTTTTAAGGCCGGATGCCCTTCCTGACGCCAACCCAATATGGAGGGATGTAATCTCTATTGAGTATTGTTGTGCTAGTTGGTACTATAATACGTTGAGACAAACACATTCACCCAGTCCCTCAGCCAGAAAGATGTATCACACACGATTGAAATCTCCGACCCGGCCGGCAATCTAACCCGGACTCTCTGGACCGAAGTGATCATTCAGCCAATGGTTCGGACAATTAAATTGTGCATCTAACCGCAAACTGTAATCGTATTTGGCTGATTACACATATAAAAATAATAATAATAATAATAAGGAATGAAATTTAAATCTTCGTAAAACAACTTAAATTCAACAAAAGCATTGCAGCATAAAATATAAACAAACAGGTTAGGAAACATAACAACTATAGAATGGATGTGGAAAGTGGTATGGAACCGTGAGAGGTAATGGAACGTATCCTTTTGCTATGAAAGAAAACGGAGAGGGTTATTGCCCTAGGATTACTAGGAAACAAATCAGAAACCCAAAACTGAAAGACCTTTACAAAGGGAAATTAAAGTTATTAAATTTGCCTGTAGACAAGCGCAGTGCGCTTAAATGAATTTATCACTAAATTCATACCCCAATCCGACGCTGCATGTATACTAAAATAAGGGCTAGTCCCATTCTACACAAATCTATAGAAATAAAGTTGTACGGGGTCCGCTGTCTGTATTGGCAATTTTTCAGATATTTATCCGTTTTAGGTCAACTCAAGGCCGAATCGGTGGTTTTCATTTTTCGTGTCTGTTTGTTTGTATGTTTGTTTGTTCCACCATCACGGCGAAACGGCCGAATAGATCTCAACCAAATTTCATATTTAGATTATACTCATCCCGGGGAAGGTTTCGATGTGCATATCATATCGAAATCTTTGAATAGACGGGGGGTTTATAGGAAAACCTGAACGGTTTTCCTCCATTTTCTCTTTCTCTTATACTATTGATTTTTTGTAAACTGCGTAGACCTTATGTAAAACGAATCTTCATTATAAACAACTTTCGTTATGTTCAGAATTTACCTTATTCTTAAAATGACGGAGAAATTTACAATTTTCTGCGGGTATAATGCTCTGCATGTAATGACCGACAGACCGACAACGAACCTACAGGTTACCATGGCAATAATAACACCATTAGTCATCTTCTTATCTGTTTACCTAAGAATCCCTGCTCCAAAATGTTTCCTCTGTTACCGCTTTCTTATATCCAAAACTCATACCAGCATAATTTATTTAGGGGCATTTGATTTTCCAATACATTCACTTAAAATTTACATATTTGTACTCATCCCGCTGTCCTCGGTTATGATGCTATTTTCTGTTAATTTCTACTTTTTCAACTGTATTACTTTCTTCCTTAATTACTCCGTATGTATGCGAGTGTTAATTCCGAAACCTGGACAACCTTTTCTTGGAGGAAATACCTATTCCAGGCCATGCAAATGTATAACTTGTGGCCCCGGAAAATATCAAAATATGGATGCAATTTTAATGACGTGGCAGACCTTCCTTTCGGAATAATTGGTGGCTAAACCGTAAGTCGTATCACAAAAGATCGCGTTTCAATTTGGAGAGATCTACAACTTTGGGCCTTTGACATTTTGTCGTATCTCTATCCCTTATTCGTAAAATAGTACGGTATTTCTTGACTTCAAGTTAATGTTGTACGTTGTACACGTGTATGTTATTGTTTGGCACATTTATAGGAAATATGCAATCATGACATTGGGGAGGCACATTGACATGACCAGTGGCCATATGTTCGCAAAATTTTATGATTCCAGGGTCACAAGAGTATCAAAAACATAAAGTAGTGTGTGAAAACTGGACTAAATTTCACCCCATTCAATGAATAACTCAATCTAACCCTAAATATAGGAGATACGGGAAAATGTCACAGGATCAACCATGTAGAACACTGAACGAATCGACTGATGGTGAAGTCCGTTTGTAGGTGCAATTTAATATAGTCTTACTCACTGCATTTACAGGAATTTACGGAGAAATTCGTACAAAATGTAGAATACCGTAGCGAAGCACGGGTACATTTGCTAGTATAGACATAAAACTAAACACAGAGATACAGTAAACTTGCATCATTATCTAAAATTCTTCAGGTAATGTGCATAGATTTTGCGTACTTATGCAAGGTGACGGAAAAGTCGAGGGACATAATACAAATATTAAGAAAAAGGGTATTTCCTTCAAACAAGTCATATATGATCTTAGCTGATAAGCAACAGTACGTCAATGACATATTTAGCGGTTAACATGAAACTCGAGGGCAAACTCCTGCTTAAGAAAAAGATAAATTATCACATTTGAATGAAGTTAAAAACCGAAATAAACGTAGAAACAGTGCTTACACTGAGGCCGTGTTTCCCACGAAGGGACCGAAGGACGAGCAAAGATAATCAAAGACCCAGATCCTACCTCGCTTCCACCGGAGAATCGGAGTAAGACCGAGAAACAGGAAATGGTGCAACCATCGAAGAAAACCAATCAGAATACAGAATTCACCTTCGACTTTCACATTCACCAATTACATTTACTCTTACTTCCTCCAATCAAAAGTATCTTCTTTCTTGGCGCCACAGTGATGATCCTGATAATAAATGTTCTAGAAAAATCTTCGTTTATGCAACACAAAACGCGCTTCCAGAACTCCACGTGTAGTATAGTACAGAGTGACACATAATAATGGGATCAAAAACGAATATATTAAAATTCACAGATTAATGATAATTTGGAAAAAACACATAAATAAGAGTTTCTAAAAGAGAATTTAAAACGATCTGGATAGATCCAGATTTATGAGATCGAAACAATTCTTGGAAGTCTAGAATACCAAGCAGAAAAATCTTACACAACAATAAATAATCTGTACAGTAATATAATAAAATAAGACATTTCAATCCATTCCCACTGCTGTCTTTACACTGCCACACAAATAATAATTTTCCACTATAAATATACTGTATTTTCGCCCAAACCTGACTTATGCTCTTTTATAAACAACCGATTCATATACTCGTAGACTTGACAACTGAAAGGTCATGGCCAACAGGTGGGTTTCACTAATGGCATTTCCTATCATACATCCAATTAGAACAGGACACCGGTGCATCGCGCGGCACAAGGGGAAAAAGATGACTTCACTACGTTGACCAGAGTGCAGACCCCGCACTCCTCACTTTTGAGCAATAGCTCTCTCTCTCTCTCTCTCTCTCTCTCTCTCTCTCTCTCTCTCTCTCTTTCCCTAAGCCTGCGACCATCTTCCTTAGTGCTCCACCATCCGAGCAGAGTTGAGTCGAGGTTAGCCGAATCGCCCCGAGACTAAACGCTGGTCCAAACCGAGCCAAGTCGGACCGATGCACGGTGCATAGAACCTCTGCGACTTGGTTTGCACGCGTGAGATTTTGCGCGTTTGAGAGGCTCTGAATTAGAACAATGCAAATAATATGTCTTATCTGTCTTCTTCTCAGTCGCATAAGTCACGTCTCAGTATCGTGATCTCGTTCTTACTTTACTGTTCGACAGTGTCCATCAGCAGTCGCCATTGTCGACGATATTCTGCTTTTCGGACTATCAGTCGAAGAGGTGTGCGACTTGCATCTTTGATCTTATCGATACATCTTCTGGGAGATCTTTCACGTGGACTGATACCGTTTACTTTTCCTTGAACAACTAATTTTCAAGTCTATTTCCTGTCCTTAATACATTTCCAAAGAACTGCAGGATTCTCTGTATAACAAGGGCGAAAAGTCGATTCGGGATACCAATCTCCTCGATTATGCAAGATATCTTTCCTCCGTCCAAGGGATTCGTAGCATCCTCCACCAGTATCACACTTTAAATACATCGATGCGCATTTTATTCTTGGCCTTAACTATCCATGGTTCACAGCCATAGAAGGCGACTGAAAGTACTAAGACACAAACCAGACGTTTATTTGTGTTTTACTGACAGCTCGGTCACGCCAGAGCGTTCGGAGCTGATCCACAGTAACTTTTCCAATAACAATTCCTCTGATCTCTTTCTCGTAGCTGCCAGTGATGTTCAGCAAGGAGCCAGGATAAACAAATGCATTAACAACATCTAAGTCTACTAGACGACCACTAAATTGGAACTTCATTCCTCTATCAACAACCATCACCTTGGTTTTGCTGCGATTCAACTACCAAACCAGAGTGAAGACATACAGTCTTACTAAAAAAGAATCCTTATACAGTTGTTTAGCATTTCTACACTTAGGTAGTTGTTGCTGCTTGTTGTTTTAAGGGGCCTAACATCGAAGGTCATCGGCTCACCTAGGTAGTTATACATTGAATAAACCCTGTATAAGCGTTGCATAATTTTCTTATTAATAAACTTGGTAAACGCATTGTATTATTATATTGCTCCTTTACACTCGTTCCAAACCGCAGGAATCTCTTCCTTCAGTTCACTGACGTATTTCTTCACGTTCACCTTCTTCTTCTTCTTCTCCTCCTTCTTCTTCTTCTTCTTGGTTAGCTTCCGGACTTCGTTGTAAAACGCTGCGTCCAGTCACTGGTTTAATCACCGCCTTGATGATCGATTTCGCAGGTTCTCTAGGAGCGAAATCTTTCGAGATGCCGTGTAGTACTACGCAGTAGCACGAATAGAATATTTTTTCAAATAAACGAGAACAGAAAAGAAATACACATATTTCAACGATATGTCATTCTTACTAGTAACAACCCTCCTTGGCTCAGACGGTAGCGCGCCGGCCTCTTATCGCTGGGTTCCGTGGTTCAAATCCCGGTCATCCATGTGAGATTTGTCGTTGATAAAGTGGAGGCGGGACAGGTTTTTCTCCGGGTACTCTGATTTTCCCTGTCACCTTTCATTGCAGCAACACTCTCCACTATCATTTCATTTCTTCTGTCAGTCATTAATTATTGCCCCAGAGAAGTGCAACAGGCTTCGGCAGCCGGCACAATTCCCATCCTCGCCACAAGATGGGAGCTTCATTCATTGCATCCCTGACTCGGTCATTGACTAGAAAACAGCTTTTAGGTATTTTCTTTCATTATTCTTAATAGTAATAATTATATCACTGATAATAATTATTACTAACTTCCTTCCACGCTCACATCCGTAGTGCTGTGAGAAATTGATGTTCTAAAGATATAGAGCCACCTCTCAGATCTCTCCATAAGTCATTTCTGTATTAATCACAGTCGAGCATACTCCTTCATAAATCGATATTTAGTTTTAAAACTTGTGCCAACTAAGTGAAATGGATCATTCCACCTCTTGAAGGGTGTTATTTTACGAACATTTCCAACTTGTATAACACCTAAACGTCCTATGTCTTCTATGTTTGAAAATCGTAGAGATCATCAACGTTATTTTCCGTTCTTTCAATGTGTGCTTATTTGATAAGTAGGATATTTTAACACGATTATATTACTGCAGATAGTAAACATTGTACCACTAAAATAAAGTGATCACATGCTTATACAAGGGTCCTGATCTGTATAAGCAATTCAGTGAATAACTATAACCAATGTATACACAGGAGGCTTACACACGTATTATTAGTAACAAATTGTACATAAACTGTGTATAAACCTGGTATAAGAAGTATACACCGTTTATTAGTAAGACTGATACTATATAAAATATAAGATATAACTGACAATTTGCAATTAATTATTGTGAGCTTCCTTCATTGCAATTAATGCTGCTTGTATGTTTCACATTGCATTCTTGGTACGAATAGTGCAGCAATTCAGTGAACTGAAACTAAAGAACCCTTCTCGGTTGGAATTGAACTCCATTCCTTCTAACGAGATGTCTCCGTTAACTTGTCAACACAAGTCCGCACCAGACGCTCGCTCGATACCAGTGTCACAAAAAGCCTCCAAGTCTCGTGCCTTAGTTGGAAACGTCCAGTGGTTATTTTCCTTCTCTCTCGCTCTCCCAATTCTCTCAGGAATACAAATGTTGTAAGCGGAAAGCGATAGCTACATTCATTAATAAATATACTTGGAAGAAGTGTTTACAATAGTCTAGAAATATAAGAAAAAAGTGTGACTTTACAAGGAAAGATACAAAAAATTTACGGTAAGGTAAGGGTGTACTCTACCCGAAGGCAGGTCCGAAACTCCGCAGAACTGTGCCTGAGCTAGAGTTTAAGTGCAGTAGGGTGGCCAGTTTCTTTCCGCTCCTCCATTCCCTTACCCCTCATCAACAGTGCGTGGCAACCCATTCAAATCTTGACCACGCCCAATGTTGCTTAACTTCGGAGATATTACGGGATCCGGTGTATCAACACAGATACGGCCGTGGCTCTACAGCTGAGCGCACTGGATAAAATGCCCACCAGATGATAAAGGACACTAAATTTGGTTGGAAACACTTAACATTTTAATCCTGTCACGAGAAAAGTTATAGTGTTGGCAATTTTGATTTATTCACAAAAGTGAAATAACACCATCCCCTTCCTGTCTCCAGAATGCAGGGGTACTTCCTCTGCTCAGATTTTTGGTTGGAGCACAGAGCTGTCGTGGTCACTTGTAAGCCGCAACTTATTCTGTGTTTTAAAACAGCCGTTCTTTGGAGAGAAACTATTTAGACTGACAGACCGTTTTGGCTCTACTTCTTCATCGATTCATTCTTGTCCTAGCCAAGCACCAGGGACAATCAGGGTTGCCAACTCCTAGATACTCATTATCACCAGATATGGATTTGAAAACCATATAAATTCTCCAGATTTAGTAAGATAAGGCATTAAAATTACACTTACCATCTTTCAGTTGTGCTGTTCTGCCTCTGAAGCTGACCACTTAGCTATGGAGAAGAACGAAGAAATGTGAACTCTTGTCTTCGCATTACTTGCTGTAGCGCAACAGTGAGTGGGCTCGAATCGCACTGTCGGCAGCCTTGAAGATGGTTTAAAGTGGTTTCCCATTTTCACACCTGGCAAATACTGGGCTGTACAGTAATTAAGGCCACGGCCGCTTCTTTCCAACTCCTAAGCATTTCCTATCCCATCGTCGCCATAAAACCTATCTGTGTCAGTGCGACATAAAGCCACCAGCAAGAAAAAAGTTTAGTTATATTGATTTGGCTGAACACTCGGCCAACATCCGCATTACAATGAGGAAGTACGGAAGTCGATATAGGCCTAGCTAAATTTCCAAGTTCGCAGAAAGGGTTTTCTCCAGTTGAATCCCAATACAAATCAACTTCTGCCCAAAATTTCACAGTATCCTTAACTTCAGTCCACTGAATATGATGTAGATTTCTCCACTGATTTCCTACTGCCGCAATAACATTATTGTTAGCACAAAACGAGTTGTGCTATATCAAAATTTGCAACTTAAAATGCCTTAAACAATTTTCAGGTGAAAAGAAACACATTTTTTCAAGGATCCCTATATTTTCAGGTAATCTGTGCCTCAATTGTTGGATAAGTTCAACAATGAATTGCACGCATATATCGCGTAGTTGTTTCTGTTGGTCTTTATGAAGGGAGGACGATGATACTTAATTTCCAAATAATAACCTAGGTAGGGCTTTGGGTCCAGATGATTATTAATTTCTGTTTTCAGGACATCGTCACTATAAGATCTATCTGTCCCGGTGCGACGTAAAAGCTTCTTATTCTTTCCTGGCGTTTTTTTTCTATTTGCTTTACGTCGCACCGACACAGATATGTCTTAAGGCCTTTCCTATTCCTTAAGGGATAGGAAAGGCTTAGGAATGGGAAGGAAGCGGCCGTGGCCTTAATTAAGGTACAGCCCCAGCATTTGCCTGGTGTGAAAATGGGAAACCACGGAAAACCATCTTCAGGGCTGCCGACAGTGGGGCTCGAACCCACTATCTCCCGATTACTGGATACTGGCCGCACTTAAGCGACTGCAGTATCGAGCTCGGTTTTCCTGGCGTTTAGTCCCGCATTGGTGCAGGGTCCGCTTTTAAACATCCCATCCTCCACTTCCTGGGATCAAGGCCGTTAGCTTCAATGATGCCCAGAGAACGCATGTATTCCTTGGTGCAGTCAAGCCATTGCTTCTTGGGACGATCTCGGGATCGGGAACCTCCAGGATCAAATTAGAGGGCTGTATGTATCGTTGAGTCTGCAGGGCTTCGGACGTCATGATCATGCCATCCAAATCGCGCTTCTCTCATTTTCTGTGGGATAGGTAACACTCCCAATCGCCTTCGGACATCGTTATTTCTGATATTATGGTCCAGTCTTGTAAGATCCAGTGACCGACGTAACATTTTCATCTTCATACCATGTAGAATCTGTTCATGCTTATTAGCTGAAAGCCAACATTCCGACCCATAGAATGCAACTGGTCGGCCCATGGATTTGTAGACTATACCTTTCAGGCGGGTGGGAATTTTCTTGTCGCATAGCTCACCAGTGACCTCATGCCAGTTCAGCCATGTAGCATTTACTCGTGCTCGGGTGTCTGGTAATATCTTACCATCTAAGGTGATGAGTGATCCAAGGTACTTGAATTAATTGGCTTTAACTAGGTCTTGTCCGTCGATGCGAATACTACCAGAATTATGTAAGCCACATTGCACTTACTCGGTTTTAGTGATGTTAGGGACAGGCAATATTCCCCTAAACGGTCTTTCCGAATTTTCAGGAGATTTTCCAGATTCCTTCGGGACTGATCTGCAAGGAACACATCATCAGCATATAAAATGGTCCACGGGTATGGCGTCTGGATGTCAGCTGTTACTGTATTGCGATATAAAACCAATTATAAAACAATCTTCTCTTAATAACTCTGCTCAGGTTTATTCGTCTCTTAATGTCATTCCAAGCCATCTCTCTACTGACAGCTCGAAAAATTCCCTTTAGTCGAGCAGCCCGCCTCTTTACTTCCAAGTCTTCCAAGTCCAAATTTAGCAGTATTTTCGTAACGTTACTCTTTTGTTGTAAATAGTCCAGAACAAATTATGCTGCTTTCCTTTGGATCTCTGAATCGTGGTGGAGAAGTAAATTGGTATATAGCTAGTAACTAGGAGCTCGTATGAAAAATCCATCTGGCTTGTCAACTATGTCAGGATGTTGAACATTTTTGAATATTGCATCTGTATAACTTTACTAAAATTATAGGAAATTACATGCGGCATTCCAAACTACAACACATTTTGAACTTTCTACTGGAATATTAAATGTGTAAATAATGGGAATGTCTGTAATTTAATTCAACTGTGCCGAAATCAGACGAGTTAATACTTCGCTTTGACGTGACTACAACTTAAAGTTCAGTTACTCAAGTTCGAAAATTGAGAATCATGAAATTTCGTTCTCGATACTGTTCAAGAATAAGCAGTATATTTAACGTAAATGTGCCATTGCATAGGTCGGTTTTTGCACTGCATGCTTCACAGATAACGTTATCGCCTCAAGAAGAGCTGCGCGCGAACTTCTGCTTTCGGTTGATTCAGCACGCATGGAACCGCTGCAGTGAGCGAACGATTTCTGGTGTCAGTTTGTACGTAGACTAACAGCATCACTAAAGTAATAACCAACACTATAAATAGAAAACATACTAACTTTTTAAACAGAATATATACTTTATTCACAAGTTGCATGCCAAATCCGTGATTTGACCATCTATATAAAAATTCCGACCCATGTTGTGGAGTATCCTACAATTGGAAATCTTTCTCTAAGCCAGAGATGGCGGTACCGCAACGGCAGCCCGACAACAAAACTCTTAAATTTCTTCTGATGTCTTGTACATTTTTTATTTACGATGCGTATTTCGTTATTTATTTCTCTCTTAATCGGTTTACCCTCCAGGGTTGGTTTTCCCTCGGACTCAGCGAGGGATCCCATCTATACCACTCAAGGGCAGTGCCCTGGAGCGTGAGACTTTAGGTCGGGGTATACAACTGGAGAGGAAGACCAGTACCTCGTTCAGGCGGCCTCACCTGCTATGCTTACCAGGGGTCTTGTCGCGCGGTGGGAAGGTTGGAATGGATAGACAAGGAAGAGGTTAGGAAGCGGCCGTGGCCTGAAGTTAGGAACCATCTCAGTATTTGCCTGGAGGAAAAGTGGGAAACCACGCAAAATCACTTCGAGGATGACAGAGATGGGAATCGAGCCCCCATCTACAGAGTTGATCTCCCGAGGCCTAGTGGACCCCGTTCCAGCCCACGTATCACTCTTCAAATTTCGTGACAGAGCCGGGGATCGAGCAAGGGACTCCAGGGTTGGCAGCTAATCACACTAGCCACTACACCACAGAGATGGACGATGCATATTTAAATGAAGTACTTTAATCAATTAAAACTGCGTTAATATTCGGTCACGTATTCATAGTTTTTAAAACTATTATTTAGGTATTTATTTTCATGGGGGTGCATCGAACTTCGCCACGTGAAAGAAGCCAAATAAATAAATAAATAAATAAATAAATAAATAAATAAATAAATAAATAAATAAATAAATAAATAAATAAATAAATAAATAAATAAATAAATAAATAAATAAATAAATAAATGAGTTGGGGATAAAATTGTCTAGAAGTCTGAGAACTTTCCTGTTACTTTTTTTTTTTCTTTTTACAATTTGCTTTACGTCGCACCGACACAGATTATGGTGACGATGGCATGAGAAAGAACTAGGGAGGGGGAAGGAAGCACTGTGGCCTTGAGTAAGACACTGCTCCAGCATTTGATTGGTAGGAAAATGGGGAACAACGGAAATCCATCTTCAAAGTTCGAACCCACTATCTCTCGAATCTAACCTGATAGCTATGTGATTCAAAACCGCACAGCCACTCGCTCGGTTACTTTGAGAACCTCTCAATAAGATGATTTATTTAACTTGACGGTGTAATTTGATCTCTACAAATGAGTATTGTTACATCTGGGGAACTGTCATTAATTATTTCAAGGTCTGCCTTGTCAATACAATTCAAAATCTAGTACCAAATACATGCATGTGATCTTAATCTGTAAGCTAAATAAGAGAATTTTAATTCTCGAAACATGTACTTATATACAGTATATATATATGTATTTTATGGTTTAGTATGCATACTAGATTTTGAATTGTATTGACAAGGCAGACCTTGAAATAATAACAGTAATTAAGTCAATACGGACCATTGGTAGCCAATCATGATCAAGCTAACAAAATACATCTGAAGAAGTTCATATAAACTTGAAGGACATTAGTTCGTTCTTCTAAGGTATGCCGTAGTTAGCGTCTCTGCCAGTGGGGATACACGAATATTACTCTCTCGTATACATACTGCATGCATTCCCCTGAATTTAATTTTTAGAACTTCATTTCCTTTTCACGTACCCGGTCACCCATACAATTTCAGTTTCATTTCCTCTATGTTGATTTCTGTTGGCAAATGCGCCTGTGGGTAAATCTCCCCTGGTTTCAACTTTCCTTCCATTGATCTGTCGAGGAAGCCGGCTCGATATAAAGCTCGGAGGCGTATTCCCTGTTAATGGAGGACCTATGTAACATCAGCGAGCCAATACAAGGCAGAGCGGAACCGCAAGGAATTATGAATTGTGTTTAGAGAGAACTTGAAATATAGACGGAATATAAATGTAGAGCGGTCCCTATGCAGAAAAAATTAATACGTGTGCAGGATGAATACTTAAATGTTCAATCCGAGAAAAAAATGAACACAAAATCCTGCCAGGTACGTAAATGAATGGAGGATTAATATACGTGTGTTCATGAACAGAATGTACCCCGAACAGGTAAGCTCAGTGCGTTGTAGCACAGCCAGGTATGACTGCTATCTCTGTACTCAAGAATTTGGTGGGCTCGAATCCCTCGTTGGGCATCCTTGAAATTGTTCTCTGTAGTTTCTCGTGTCTATTCCAGAAAAATGGTGGGATGATACGTTACTTATTATGCCTTAGGTTAGATATCAAATGTTTAGTAGACTGTGGTAAGTTGACTGTCTCAAGCGAGTTGGTAATAATAATAATAATAATAATAATAATAATAATAATAATAATAATAATAATAATAATCGGCGTATGAAATCTTATGGACATTTAGCACGAATGGATGACTTACGACTGACTAAGAAAATATTTCTTATTATCAATGGAAACCGACAAACCAAAGTTTGCTGGCTAGTGGATGCACAAAAGGACCTCGCAGAAGTCGACGTTGATCCAATGACAACCACAAGGTATACATACAGACAAAAGATCAACAGCCATAAATTTGCACCCAAGAATCCATCTGAGAAAAGCTTGAAACTCAAAAATTCATGGACACAAGAAAGACGGCAGGCCCATAGTGAAAGGATGAGAAAGTTTTGGGAAGATAAGAAGAACAAGAAGATGAAGAATACCTGTGCTATTTAATGGTTCCACGTGCTCCTTAAGGGGCTCAACGAATATATAATAATAATAATAATAATAATAATAATAATAATAATAATAATAATAATAATAATAATCCTGGACATCAATAATAACTAACGACCAACCGGGCAACAGCAATGATGACGTAAATAATAGGAATTAATGGGGATCATGGATGCATTTGGGCAACCAGAGGTTTTCAGAGGTAAGTACGTTACTGACAAAAGATAATTGAAAAAATTTCAAACAACTCAACATATAACATGTATTCATTCTAAGCATTAAATACACAATTAGGAAGACGAAGTTAAGAGAGCGACAAGGAATAATATTAATAAAACGAATCACTGACCATGGTGAAGTGTACCAGTCACATATTACTTGAATCGTCGGAAATATAACAACAGGTAAAAGGCAATCTGGACACCAAATCTCAGATACAAAGTTCGAATAACAATAACAAGAAATGTCGAACCACGTTCAAGAGAAAGGACCCGATAATGGGAAAAGGAAAAGGGGAACTCAGGGCAAGTACACGAATCGAAGCAACCGTACCGTCTGGCGGAGTTGAAAATAGCATAAAGTGAAGAGTGAAGGAAAATAGTTCACATGCCCACATGGGTAACCATAATAACGTAAAAGTTCGTTAACCAGCTGTGAACACTATGCTTCTTTGGAAAGTTCATAAAGTTCATAAATTTCGAGATAGCGTAGTAAACACTCGTAGATGATTGGCTAACAGAGCTGCTGCGACGTAAAGCCAATTGTAAAAAGAAAAGGCTGCTAAAATAAATGTAAATAAGCCGTAGGCCTACTTTCAAACGGCTGAAGGCCTGTGAGAACTTAACGCTCACACTAAAATATACAGCACGTTTCAAGATTTACCCTCCCATGCTGTGTTGAACAAGAGTGCAGGTAGCGAAGAAGTTGGTCGGTGCATAAATACACGGAAAGCAGGAACCTGCCCTCCAGAACCACACCTCTGTCAGAAATGATCTGACGTTTAGAAGCGGAGGACTGATCTTTTACAGTATAGAAAGTTCACAAACATAGGTACCGCGAACACAGGAGGGTTGACGTGAGGAGGGTGGAGAAGTGAGGAGCGAACGGTATGACGAGAATCAGCTCAGGTTTCAACTGTACGGCGAAGCAATATCAAGTTAGCAGCGTACGAGCAAGCGAAGTGAGGTTAGCTGCAATGCAGGTGGCGAAGTAAAGGTAATTTTTTAAAATCTTGAGAGTATTTTGGGGGGATGTTACACACTCAAAGCCATGGCCGCTTCCTTCCTATTCCTAGCCTTTACATCTGGGTACTCTTACACCCGCAGACAACACTCTCACATAGTGGTGCGCACAGCTCATGCCTACAGAACTCGCGAGCCGAACATGTCTTTGGAGACTCCCTCCACTAAAAGCCATACGCAAATAAAAATAAAAATTATGAAATTTTTCAACACCTCCATAGTGTAACTGTCAGAAAAAAAATTGCTGCCGTACTCAGAGGCCTGGGTTCAGTTGTCAGTTCTGCCAGAGATTTCAGACTGACAGGAGTGTTGGTAATTGGTTGAAGAGGTAGCATTGGCGGGGATGCCTGCAAAGACAACAATTTACTGCGCACCGACACAGATAGGTCTTATGGGGACGATGGTAGAGGAAAAGGCTAGGAGTGGGAAGGAAGCAGCCATGGTCTTAATTAAGGTACAGCCCCAGTATTTGCCTGGTGTGAAAATGGGAAACCAAGGAAAACCATCTACAGGGCTGCCGACAGTGGGATTCGAACCTACTATCTCCCGGAGGCAAGCTCACACCTGCGCACCCCTAACCGCACGGCCAATTCGTCCCGTCTCAAGATTTTAATGCTGAAAATATTTCTTACTTTTTGCAGAAAAGTAATGGTCCTCATACTACGAGAAAAACGTCAAATAAGCAATTTCCTCAATTGTGACGAACGTTGAATGGTAAAGGGCTCAAATAGCTGAATTGTACTAAAAACTAATTTCGAAACTCCAGGCCTTTGGGCAGTTCCGGAAAAATAGCCTAAAATCGCTTGATTCTCTATTAGTTTTCTTTTTCATTCAAATCCTAGCCAAATTAACTTCTTTACACAATTCTTTCTGTAATGTGTTCATTTGTTCGATACCTTCAAGCGACTTTTTTATGATTTTTAAAATGTCCAGACTGAATGTAGTTATATGGGCTTAAGTGGAACTCTGCATTCACTCACATTAACGCTCCTAGTGCTGCTTTAGTGAAACAATGCATTGACTCACAGCGCTCGTAGTGGTAGGAAAAAGGTAAACTGTTAAACTAATCGACTGGATAACGAAGGTTAAGAAAAGGATTGAAATTTTTAGGAATGATTAAAAAGTATATTCTCATACATCATTATATTTTATTTACCTAAAATTCGTCGCTCATATCCCTATTATGTTTTGAACATAGAGTTGCTTGTCTGAACGGCTAGCACTATGCATTTTTAAATCACTCTCAGTAGGTGTACTGTTGGGAGATCAGAAGAATGCACATGCCCGGTGAGGCACGGGGCGAAGGAGTTTTCACCAGCAGAGCCAGTGACGCAATGGTTACCATAGCAACTCCGCTACTACATAGGCGACTTTATGTTATCTTCTACTGGCAGCTATTCGCTCTTGTCAGTTGTAATCCAGCAAACTTCAAAATGTGAGTCAATGTTTTCGTGTAGTAGATAAGAGCAGATAAGAGCTGATCTGTCTGGGCAGAACAGGAAGTTCGTGCTTGGAGGTCACAATCCTCATTCTTGCATTCTTCTCATCTCTACACAGTACATCGAATCGCTCTGTACTGAAACATGAGGCATTGTATCGCACTCTCTCAGCTCGTCGCAGTTCACTTCCGGAGAGCTAGCTCGTTATGAGGCTACGCGCAATACGTCATCACGAGCCAACTTCAAACTCGCCAAGCTGGGCTAGGTGGTAAGCACGGTGCCAGCGTGCCACTTGTTTATTTTGGACCGTGCGGCTGCCGCGCTACCATCGTCAGTCTACATTAGTTCAGCAGTGGCAAGACAGCGGACATGTCATCGAATCCGCCAAATTAAGGCAATCCATGCCACGAGTATTTCTACGGAACGAAATTTCATCAAGGCATGACAAACCATCACCGAGAAATGTATAACAATTTAAATGTAAATGACCTACTAACGCACGAAGTTTATTTTGAAAGGCTATTGCACTGCACTTAGGTACTTAGTTCTGGTTCTTCACAGGAAGGGGTCTTGGCTGGCTGGAGATGATCAGATGCAAGTAGATTAAAAAGAGGATCAAACTATTTAAAAAGGAGGACAATACCGGAAAAATAGGACGCAAATATCCTCCACTGAGAGAAAATCCTTACAAAATTTAAACAGCGAAACTAATTTTCACGCCTTGGGACTTTCCTGAAGATTAAGTTGCCTTCACAAGTTTTGGCGTGTCTAACATAAACTTACACAAAGATACACGCGTCACTTTCTTTAGATTATATTGAAACTTTAAGATTTTACAGATTTTACTTTGAAACGCTTGGGGGACTGGATTGAGCAGTAGCCTCCCGCTGCTCAGGGCTGGGTCTCACCAAGGTGCTCAGGCGGAAGAGGTGATCTTGTAATGCTCACGAGACTTAATGTGGGGGATGTTTGCCTCTTGTGGCTGTCTTTATTTCTAGAAAAAC
Organism: Anabrus simplex; assembly: GCF_040414725.1. Classification (NCBI taxonomy): domain Eukaryota; kingdom Metazoa; phylum Arthropoda; class Insecta; order Orthoptera; family Tettigoniidae; genus Anabrus; species Anabrus simplex. The sequence goes on from NC_090273.1 coordinate 96,920,272, forward strand.
CACCTGTAGAAATCTATATCATTATGGACCCTGTAACTACCATCAATGATAAAAAAACACAATTCTAGCCCTTTAGGCAAGCAACTCAATATTGAAAATATCCTAGTCATATGAGCTACCAATTTTAGGTAAATAAAACATAATAAAGTATGAGAATATGTTCTGTATTTATTTCTAAAAATTACAATCCTTTTCTTAATCATCGTTATCCGGTCGATTTGATAAGGATTTTGCCTTTTTCTACCATTACGAGCGCTAATGTGAGTCAATGCATTGTTTCACGTAAGCACCACTACGGACGCTAATGTGAGTCACTGCAGAGTTTCACTTGGTTTTACTTCAGCCCTTACAGTATAACTACATTCGGTGTGGACTTTTCAAAAATGAAAAAACACCTGTGGATATTGAACCAATGAACACATTTCAGAAATAATTATCTAAATAATGTAAGTTAATTTGTTTAGGATTTGAATACAAAACGAGTAAAGAAACAACCGATTTTACGCTGTTTTCTCGGAACTGCATTTAGACCGAAAGTTATTTTCGATATTTTTTTACTTTGATAGAGCTATCCATGACCCATAATTTGAAACCTTTCTAGGCCCTTTAGCCCGTCAACATTCGAAACAATTAAGGAACAATTCGTAGTAAGGGGACCCCTACTTTGTCTGCCAAGACATATTTTCAACACCATATTTTCATTGACTAATACTTACACACGTTACTTGAGACTAAACGAATGTTTATTATTTTTTGTTACCTTCAAATGTCAACATTTAAAGACCGTTTAATCCCGTTATTATCACAGCATATGAAGGGAAAGGTAAGGGTGTATTCTGCCCGAAGACAGGTCCGAACCACCGCAGAGGTGTGCCTGACCCGCAGTTTACGTACGGTCGGGTGGCCAGTTCATTTCCGCTCCTCCATTCCGTTACCCCCCACCAACAGCGCATGGCAACCCATCCAAATCTTGACCACGCCCAATGTTGCTTAACTTGGGAGATCTCACGGGATCCGGTGTTTCAACACGGCTACGGCCGTTGACTACATTTGAAGAAGCAATGCTATTGATATTCGTACTCGCTTTCAGTTTGAGCTGCATTACGATGTGTCATTCCTCGGGATCAATCAATATAATATAATATAATATAATATAATATAATATAATATAATATAATATAATATAATATAATATAAAACATAAAAAATAAAAAATAAAATAAAAAACAATCAAATCCAATAAAATAAAATAAAATAAATTAAAATTAAAATTAAAATTAAAATTAAAATTAAAACAAAAATAAAAATCAAATCAAATCAAATCAAATCAAATCAAATCAAATCAAATCAAATCAAATCAAATCAAATCAAATCAAATCAAACATCACTGATCTGCATTTTATGCTGTCGCACTAGTGGCAGATTCCCCATCAATTGTTTAACCAGTCTTTTCCGAAGAACTTGGAATTTTTATGGGATATTTCCTTTGATTAATCATTCCAATCCATAATTACTCTTCCAATAAATGAATATTTACTGCAGTTTATCCCCTTGAATTCCAACTTTGTTTTCATATTATGTTTACTACTTTTAAAAACTCCACTAAAGCTCATTCGTCTATTAATGTCATTCCGTACCATCTTTCCACTGACAGCTCAGAACATACCACTCAGTCAAGCAGCTCGTCTTATTCCCAAGTCTTCATAACGAGATAGTATCAAAATATCCATGATCAGTAACGCTTGGAAGTAATACAAACGACCAATCAGGTTGTTTTATGACATAAAATTCCTAAAAGGGTTTGGACATTTGAATAATTCACCTTGAAGTATAGCACAAGAGACCAGATGATAAATCACTTTGTACGACAATATTATTCTAATCTACCTGCCGCACAAGTCCATGGATAAAGGTCGTCATTTCCAGCACATAACCACACTGAACTGTTTCAAACAGTGCAGTTCTATTCTGTAATTTAATGAATATATTCTGTTTCTATTTGTATTGAACTTCCACCCACTCAGCGACCCACCCACTCACTCACATCCAGAAAAGATAAAATAAAAGTATCTCTGTAATAATCTCCAATCCGAAAGACTTCATTCGCTACAATATTTTACCACACACAGTCCTTCCATGCTATATTATATAAATGCTGTCACTTTTAATTTTATTTTTAAATAAAAATCAATGTAGTTACTAATTATAATCCTGTTAACGATGATGTTTATATAGAAATGGCAGTAAATGAAATCAAAGTGGAATTTGAAAAGGGAATCACAATCCAAGGAGAGGAAATAAAAACCATGAGATTTGCCGATGATATTTTATCTGAGACTGCAGAAGATCTGGAGGAATTGCTGAATGGTATGGACAGATACTTGGGGAAGGAATACGAGATAAAAATGAATGAGCCCAAAACAAAAGTAATGGAGTGCAGTGGAACGAAGTCAAATGATACAGGAAATATTAGATTAGGAAATGAAGTCTTAAAGAAGGTAGATGGATATTTTTACTGAAATTAGGAATTTTGAAAGATGTTTTTGAAGACTTTCGTCAAGAGTGTGGCATTGTATGGAAGTGAAATATGGACGATAACTAGCTCATAAAGAAAGAGAATAGAAACTTCTAAAATGTGGTGTTACAGAAGGATGCTGAAGGTGCGATGAATAGATCGCTATTTTTTTTTTTGGTAGTTGCTTTACGTCGCACCGACATAGATAGATCTTATAGCGACGATGGGACAGGAAAGGGCTAGGAGTGGGAAGGAAGCGATCGTGCCCTTAATTGAAGTACGGCTCCGGCATTTTCCTGATGTGAAAATGAGGAAACCATGTAAAACATTCTTCAGGGCTGCCGACAGTGGGGTTCCAAACCACTGTCCCCCGAATGCAAGCTCAAAGCTGAGCGCCCTTAAACGTATGATCAACTTCTCCCGGGCTTGAACCTCTGATGCTGAGATCAGGAGTCCCACACCTCACCACTGATCCGCAGAAGGAGATATTCCATGGAACAACACTGTGAGTAATGATAGCTGTGACGATGATCTTCTTATTTCATACCTGATATTGAATTATGCCCGTGAAGTTGATTGAGAGCCACCAAACATTACCATTTCGAGATGTAACATTATCTCGTTCCTGTAGTGTTCGTGCTTCAGCTATGTTTAGTACAGGCTCTGGAAGCAGAGGTCAGTTGTATTGATTAAATTTAGTTTAGAAGGGGCCGTACACAGATGGGTCTTCCTTTAGCAAACTGCAAAGCACAAACCCTGTAATATGAGTAGAATTGTTTGAGGTCCGGGAGAAACTCAAAGCGTCGCTGTATTTATTGGAAACGTCTCTGGGGAGTTCCTACGTCATTCCTCTTGCACCATAATTTCAATCACCAAACATCCGTAATTTTCGGTAGGGAGTGCTGGTTTATATTTAGTTACGTTATCTTCAGACAGATTGTTCGGCTCATCCGGAAGGACGTGGGTTCGATTTCCCGCCAGGAAATTATAAAATTTAAGAAACGAAATATTAACTTACGGAGGTGCATTTTTATGGTCCTGAGGTTCATTCAACCTACAACAAAAATGAGTACCAGGCTATTTCTTGGGGGCAAAGGCGGCCGGATGTAGAGCTAACCACTCCACCCCATCAAGTACTGAGGTTACGGATGGTGGAAGCCTTTACTTTCCACCTCTCCAAGGGCCTTCACGGCCGGTACGGAAGGTCACTTTACTCTTGGTTTTTATCTTAAAGCAGATATCGAGATTGTTATCAGTTTTTTGAAAGAATCAAAGGCTCGCAAAGATATAATTCACCTACCAAGGCAGGCAATGTAACAAACAATAAAACAAAGGTAACCTTTGACACTACAGCCCAGAAGAGTGTTTATCTACTAAGGCCCACTTTCAAAAACGTCAGTTACTTTTTCTGTTATCTTATATTTTCAAAACTCGGATAATGCCATTATTTCGGATAATGCTCAATTTTGTATTCACCACAGAATTTACTATCTCGGTTTACCAAAACTAAGTTTTGTTTCAATCTGGGTTTCAACCATACATTTTTTCATACTGACGCACGGAAAAATAAATGACTACGTACTGCCGACACTATCGAAATGTAAACAAGTCTTGATTCCGTTCGGGGTTTGCAAATAATTTGTCATAAAGAATGTCTCTTATGAAAAAGAAACGAAGAAAGTAGTCTAATATGACTTTCCAAGAGAGTGAATTGTTATTAAATTTGGTGGCAGAAAGCATTAACATCATTTATTTATTGATACAGCCTATGGAGGGCCATTTTACAATAATAATAATAATAATAATAATAATAATAATAATAATAATAATAATAATGTATCTTCCATTCCTTTGACATCAAAACAGGAGACCGACAAGGTGATGGGCTATTCCCGATACTCTTCAACTGTGTTCTTGAAAAGATCATCAGAACCTGGCGGGTGAGATTACAGGAAACCAACTACAGTACATTGAGAATAGGAACCAAATCCAAGGGGATCGCAAGAGACTGCTTAGCATTTGCCGATGATATTGCTGTTCTCTCAAACGACATAGAAACCGCTAGAGCTCAAGTTGAAATGTTAAAGGAAATTGCCGAACAAACTGGTTTGCAGATATCGTTTGAGAAGACGGAAGTAATGACTAACATCAAAGAGGCTCCACCAAAACTCCATACGAAATACGGGGACATCACCCGAGTAGACAAATTCAAATACCTGGGTGAAATAATCATGAAAAATGGACTGGACAAAGAAGCACTTCAGGAGCGAGTACGCAAACTGGAAATAGCCTACCAAACATCCCGCTCAATCTACAACAAAAAATGCCTTTCCCAAAACACCAAGATACGTCACTATTAAACAGTTCTGAAGCCAGTAGTTCTATATGCAGCCGAAACCCTGTCTCTAAATGCCAACAAAGGACTCCTTGAAGAACTGGAGAAAAAAGAACTCAAAATTGTGAGAGGAATCATGGGATCAACGTACAGAAATGGAATCCATCAAAAGAGATCCAACGAGAAAGTCTACAGCAAAATAGAGAAAATTATCGACTCAATCAGAAAAAGATGGGCACGATTTTACCGTCATCTGAAAAGAATGGACGGAAGAAAGTTAACTAAAGAAATCTTTCACTTTTTTGATTCAAATCCCAAAACCACAATTCCCTGGTTTAGAAATACCAAAGAAGACCTGCAAATGCTACATATCTCAGCTGAAGACTCCCTTAACAGAGATCTCTTCCGCAAGAAAATATTGACGAACGGGCTAAACCGAGACGAGCAACCGAAGAGAAGACACGGTGCCCCTTGGACAGAGGAGCGCAAGCAGGCCCACTCACAAAGAATGAGGGAAATTTTGGCTCTAAAGAAGGCCAAGTTCAGTGTCAAATGCAACAAGACTTAACGTGGTCCTTGATGGCCCCAGCGAATTATAATAATAATAATAATAATAATAATAATAATAATAATAATAATAATAATAATAATAATAATAATAATAATAATAATAATAAGTATAAAAGATAAAGGTATAAACAACAATATTGGGTAACAACAATAAATGAACATTTTTAACAGTAAAACTGTAACAACAATGACAATGATAACTGGCAAATGTCGGTGAAAGAAATTAGGAAGAAGAAAGGTCGAGGGTTGGAGGGACGGAAGAAAATGGAAACCTGGAGAGGACTTCAAAGGAATCTTTTAATTTTTTGTTTGAAGGATGCGAAAGGTGTGAAGATGTCGAAATGGTAGTGAGTTACCAAGAGTAGGGAGGCGGTGGAAGATAAAGCGTTGTTGTAATGTTAAGCGCGAACGGGACACATGATGAGTGCGCCGGTTGCGTTTAGGGCGGGCCGGAACGTGTATAGAGAAGTACGCCGGAAGAGTTTTACATTTGGTGTAGCCATTGATTATTTTGTGAAGGTAACATAGATCGGAGAACTGTACACGGCTTCTCAGGTCAAGTAAACCCAGGTACCGGTAGTTCATAATGTGAGATTTAGTTTTGTTCTTAAAAACAGGATTGCGAGTCTTATCTATGAATGTGAAAAAGTTAAAAATACTATTTCATCATCATCATCTGTTTACCCTCCAGGTTCGGTTTTTCCCTCGGACTTAGCGAGGGATCCCACCTCTACCGCTTCAAGGGCAGTGTCCTGGAGCTTCAGACTCTTGGTCGGGGGATACAACTGGGGAGTATGACCAGTACCTCGCCCAGGCGGCCTCACCTGCTATGCTAAACAGCGGCCTTGTGGAGGGATGGGAAGATTGGAAGGGATAGGCAAGGAAGAGGGAAGGAAGCGGCCGTGGCCTTATGTTAGGTACCATCCCGGCATTCGCCTGGAGGAGAAGTGGGAAACCACGGAAAACCACTTCGAGGATGGCTGAGGTGGGAATCGAACCCACCTCTACTCAGTTGACCTCCCGAGGCTGAGTGGACCCCGTTCCAGCCCTCATACCACTTTTCAAATTTCGTGGCAGAGCCGGGAATCGAACCCGGGCCTCCGGGGGTGGCAGCTAATCACGCTAACCACTACACCACAGAGGCGGACTAAAAATACTATTTACTTGAGATATGTTGGTGATAACAGATGAGGACCAAATAGGGGAACAAACGTTAATAATGGGGAGAAAATACGAGACAAAGTATTAATTTCCGTGAACCTGTAAAGCATGCCTAGAGTACGCATAGCACGGGATTTTATAGACTGAATATGAGCAGAGAAGTTTAGTTTACAGTCTACTATAACACCTAGGTCTTTTACCTGAGAAGCCGATTGCAATGTATTTCCCTGGATGGTATAGGCAGTGTTCATTCCTTGCTTTAGCAATGAAAAGGAGATTGTATTGCACTTCTCAACATTGGGAGAAAGATTCCATTTCTTAAACCAGTGACCACACGAATTGAGAACAGTATGTAATTCAACACAGTCATCAGGCGTAGGATTTTCAGGTCGTCGGCGTACAAGAGGAGGGAACACCAACTATTTTGGATGCAAACAATTATGTCATCGATATAGAGAACATAGAGTAGGGGTCCCAGAATACTGCCCTGGGATACACCTGATAACACAGATAACCATGATGAGGGAGATTCAGTGAGTACAACTCTTTGTTTTCTGCCGGAATGACAAGACGAGGCCATGGATATTAAATCTGGTAGCGAGCTTATGAAGAAGCAGGGCGTGATCCACTGAGTCGAATGCTTTAGCCAGATCTACAGGGTGAAGCGTAATTCGCGCACTCGGGCGTCGCAGCGCGACTCCTCACATGCCAGCAATAAAAAAATGTCTCTTATAAAATTTCGTCTTGCGAGTATATCCGGCAGAAAAACGACGTTGAAGAGTAGCAATCTGGCAACGCTGTAACCACATGTAGGGTAACTACCTCTGTCAGCAGATGCTAGTCGCACTGTACAGTTGGTGCAGTGGATAGAGTTTTGGGTTAGCATGCAGGAGGTCGAGTGGTCGATCCTGGGTTGAGGCGTATGTTTTTTATTTCGTAAATGTAGTCCAGTCCGCCTCTGTGGTGTAGTGGTTAGCGTGATTAGTTGCCACCCCCGGAGGCCCGGGTTCGATTCCCGGCTCTGCCACGAAATTTGAAAAGTGGTGCGAGGTCCACTCAGCCTCGGGAGGTCAACTGAGTAGAGGTGGGTTCAATTCCCACCTCAGCCATCCTGAAAGTGGTTTTCCGTGGTTTCCCACTTCTCCTCCAGGCGAATGCTGGGATGGTACCTAACTTAAGGCCACGGCCGCTTCCTTCCCTCTTCCTTGCCTGTCCCATCCAATCTTCCCATCCCTCCACAAGGCCTCTGTTCAGCATAGCAGGTGAGGCCGCCTGGGCGAGGTACTGGTCATACTCCCCAGTTGTATCCCCCGACCAAGGGTCTGAAGCTCCAGGACACTGCCCTTGAGGTGGTAGAGGTGGGATCCCTCGCTAAGTCCGAGGGAAAAACCGAACCTGGAGGGTAAACGGATGATGATGATGATGATGAAATGTAGTCCAGGTGGTATGGTATCTGGCATCTTAATCGTCAACAGCGATTGCAGTGGGTCCTCTAGAAACCATTTGCACTTACATACTACGATCCTAGAAATGGACGAACAATCGTTTTCATTCGTCAGCTTTGAAAGGCGCCCTTTCCACGTCGTGGGCATGAAGATGGACAGTATTAGTGCTAATGTGCTACATCTGCGCGATCATATGACATGTAGTATGGCGGCGTCTCCGAAAACCTTAAAAAGTAGTTCGTGAGACGTGAAACAAATAACATTATTATTATACATGTAATATGTAAATGACAAGGTAGATGCTGTGTTATTGTACTGTGCTATCATCTTTAGCATATCGAAAGTGATATTGTTTGTGTTGTTATTCTGTCCTATGACTGGTCATTTGTTTAAGCTGTCTATTTCTTATTAGTCTAACCAGGTATTTCTTGTTTCAGCGTTACAAAATGTTGTAAATGTAGGATACATGTGACCTCAGAAACGGTGTCTTACTGTATTACAGTAGGTAATGTCAGATGGAAATTAGCAAATAAAAAATGCGCCTCAACCCAGGATCGAACCATCGACCTCCTGCATGCCAACCAAAAACTCTACCCACTGCACCAACTGTACAGCACGACGAAAATGTGCTGACAGCGGTAGTTACCCTACATATGGTTACAGTGTTGCCAGATTGCTACTCTTCAACGTCCGTTTTCTACCGGATATACTCGCAAGACGAAATTTTGTAAGATACATTTTTTTATTGCTGGCATGTGAGGAGTCCCGCTGCGACACCCGAGTGCCGAATTACGCTTCACCCTGTATATAGATTACATCTAACTGAATAAGAATAAGAAAAATATAATCTATACATTGTATATTTCACTCTGAAAATAAGGCAGTATTATTTAATTATTCATTAAGAAGTCATTGAGTCGTGTACCGTGCAAGATATAATCGAGAATTCATCTTAGGCCTAGCTATGTGTTGGAAATTCGAGGTTATGTTCGATCATGGATAACACTGACAGTGAAGATAACCTAAAGTGTGTTTCAACTTCAGTGTCATCATAGTATTCAAAGTTCCGCGTACTTTTCATCCATCTAAGGTGTTTTATTGCATAATCTTGGTTACATTCCTCGTCGCTGTGATTTTCGTTCAGTTAGACCTACATATTCCAGCCGTCTACGGGCTGTCATCCTGAAAGGCTATTTTCTTAGATTTCCTGTTTTACCGCCCAACCTTCCTCCGGTAAAATTTTAAACCGAGATAGGCCCTAATGTTTTTGGTGAATATAAATGTAACTTATCTCGGTTTTCTTAGCTTTGAACCAAGATAAAAAATTTACTCGCGTTGGTAAATAGAGGCCTAAATGTGATGACGCTCGTCAGTGTGATGATCCCTCTTTGTCTATTTTCTTGGCTTTTTCACGGTCAGATGGCTCACCTTACATTTCCAAGTAGAAGTCCTGACCTTGCCGGGAACCGGACCTGGGTAGGTGGTATCATGATGACGATGCTTGTTTAAAGGAGCCTAACATCTAGGTCATCGGCCCGTAATGGTACGAAATGTAATGACAATTTAAAAGTCGAAAATCCTCCAGTGACCAGAATTAAAATCGTGAGAAGCAAGAATGAATGGAAGGATATGAATTTAAAATAATCAGTGGATCCGACCCGCAGTGCCCCACATTCCCAGGAACTAGCGTTAGACAATAGTATTACTGACCAAGGGACTGTTTCTAAAGCTCAGTCCTGAATCCATGATGATTATTTTCTGAAAGGATCCAAAATCCAAGTCATCGGCTTTCATAATTGTACTTATCGCTAGGAAAGTAGAACCATGGTATTTGTTATGTTGCGGTATTAATCAAAAGTAGCGTAGACTCGCGGTATTCCACACAGTATGGTACTACTCACAGGTAATGAAATGCGCAAATGTAACACAGACTAATGGTGTTTCTCACATTGCGGCGCCACTTACAGGCAAAGCAATCCTATGGTGTTCATCACGTAAGCGTACTAACCACAGGGACTCGTACTATCTCGTGGTTTTCCTCACATAGTGGGTACTAATCACAGGTACTGTAAAAGCCGAAGGCAAACACTGTCACTACTAATCACAAACCTATGATATACCTAACATAGTGGTACTACGCGCAAGTAAAACCGACCCATGGTCTTCCCCACGTGGTGGTACTAATTACAAGTAGTCTCATGGTTCTAATTCGATCATCCCTTGGTCGCCCCTTTTAGTCGCCTCTTACGACAGGCAGGGGATACCGTGGGTGTATTCTTCGTCTGGGTTCCCCCACCCACAGGCGATGTAAGTGGTAAGCTCGATAACCTTATATTCATTTAAAATATGTGAATTTCAAGAAATGTCATAGCAAAACGCCTTTTTATAGTAATCTATCCCTTTGAATACATATTATATCATACTGACTACATTGAAGGATGGAATTCTCTAATTCAAATTCTCCATTTCCATCATGAATGTATTCACCTCTCTCGAAGTTCTTTGAAGCAAAGATCAACTAATTGGATCTCCATCTTCCTTTCATGAGTGGCAGCGTATCTCCTATATATGGCACATCCCTTCTCTAACGTATTACCATTATGCAGAGACATGTATCGCATGTAATTGAGTGTGAAATTAAAAATATAATGAGTTCTAGGCTCTATGATTTCGATTAGGTAACTAATTTAGAATTACTTGGTATTGTAAACTGATACAGTTTAAATGCAATTGAGTATAATAGGACAGTGATTAAATTGTTCAAGTCTGATAATGTGTCGAAAAAATTGGCTATGAGGTAAGTTGCATCTGGGCATGGCGGGTTCAAACCCCACCGAAATTACCCATGAAGATGGACTTCTATTTATTCCAGTTTTCATAACAGATAATTGAGAGGAGTTGGTGGTGATGATTATTGTTTTAAGAGGAAGTACAACTAGGCAACCATCCTCTATATAACACTAATCAGAGAGAGAGAAAAAATATGGAAGGTACCCCGACACTTCGAAAAATGAAGATATCGGCCAAAGGAAAACAAGGGCCACGAAGGGCGAGAAAATCAAAGACTCCCTAGGCCTCGAAACCTAATACTATCGGGGTCGGAATAGAACAAGAGTTGACCAAGGGAGATCGGATAGGCTAGATGAAAGTGAGGAGCCTGGCACAAGTAAGTCGACGCAATCCCAGGACTTAGCTAAAGACCTCGTGGTCGCCAACCCAAGCTCCAAACTTCAGAGCTGCTGGGGCCCTTTTAGTCGCCTCTTACGACAGGCAGGGTGTTATTCTACCACTCCCACCCACAGGGGGATGTACAGTGAAGTCTGCAGGGTGGTCCGAAACAACGTGAGCCGGGTGTATGAGCGTTAGAGGGTTAGTCATATTGATGAATAATTTGAAAAAAAAAATCGATATCCCGCGCCGTTGCCATTTTATCAGCTGCTGATGTTAGCCAATCAGATCGCTTCGCGGGCGAGGTCAAATGCGCTTTGCGAAGTGGTGTTGCTAAATCAGAAGGTGACATAAGACCGGCTTTGGAGCCATGGCGGGAAATCAGTACCAAACACGAACACACTGTGGTTACAAGCCGGTGTCACGTTAGCCGACTTGCCATGGCGGGATCCTATTTCGAAGGTCCGTGTTCAAATCGCTCACATGGCGATTTTCGTTTTCCTTCCATTAGTGCTGTCAAGCCCTTCTAAAGCCACGTGTAGATTGTGCCGCATCTTATTACCTTCATATCTTACTTTACTGATATCGCATTCCTTACGATATTATAGATCAGTCAGTTGTGACTGGTTACCTTTCTCTATGCCTAACTTGACGTGTAGTTCATCCCGATTAGACAAATGACACCTCATGTAACGGAGGATTGCCAAAGCTTTTCTTTCTAGCTTATCTTTGATTCATGTGGTCTCTGATCTGGGGACAATAATGGCTTGGATATAAAAGGTGGAGACGTTAGTATACGAGATGATTTTCATCTCATATGAATGGTATTTCAAAAAATTCATACTTTAACTTGTATGGCTCTCTCAGTTCAGTGTCAATGAATATGATTACTTATAATCAATGCAATTGATTTCTTCACTCTCCAGGTATTTATCCTATTTATCCTTCCTTGGCTTGCCATAGTTATGCCGGTTTTGTTTACTGAGAGATCGCTGTTCTGTTTATTACTCCTTTATTTATTTGCTGCAGACTTTTTTCAGTGTCCACCCTTTTCCTTCATGTCTGATTATTATGTTATCGTTCCTGCGTTGAGCGAAAGGTAGCACTGATTCGATTGTTTCGTGTGTGTGATAAGTTTGTTTATGGGTTTTGATTGGAGACCTATGATTTCTCTTCGGCTTGGCCGTCTGGCTTGAGCTTATGTTCTGTAATATGGTTTGACGCTGATGCTGTATGATTTATGTTCGCCTTGATGTGCGATATGAAAGCGTGTCATGCGGCGTGTAAGTTATTTTGGTTATGGTGTCGACTGGGTGAGCCAGGCCTATTTGCCACGACACAGATATCTGATCTGAGCACTCAGATCAAGCTCATGAGCCACAGACCGATTCTTGTCACGCTGTTACGATTCTTATCGTAACATGCCTTGATATTATATTATTCATTCATTCTGCTTCGTATATTTGGTCTCTGAGTGTGTGCATGTGGGTATAGTATGGTTATCGGACCTGTGTTACTTTTCAGTATGTTATTCATATTTGCTTTTATCATTATTCTTATTTTATCTCGCTATTGTTTCCGGCTTGCTTAGCCGATTTACATGTTTATTTCGGGATTTTACTCTCATTTTACCTGTCTCATTTGACTCATGTTTATTTGTTTCCGTAACTATGGCAACTCCTTCTTAAACCCCTTGGGTTCCATATATGTTTCCTTTTCTGCCACCATTGCTTCACTGGCGTTTCCGATTTCTCGGGATACAGTCTGTATGTAGATTGTTGGGAGACATGTTTTTTAAATAAAAGACTTGACTTTATCTGGGGAGCCGTGATAATATTTTTCTTGTGTGAAAGCTGCTACTTTCACGCCTTTATGACATATGATCTCTAAGAAAGAAATACTTTGGATTGCGTTTTAATTACCACTGTCTGGTAATGATGGAATATAATTGTATCAGTTTCCATGATACCTCTGTTTGATGGGTCAAACGACTCGGTTGCGATTGATACATGTTCACGAACTTTGTATGTGAGTATTCGACTCCCTGTGTTTCCCATTTTTCTTGTTCTATGCCCAGATTTTAATCCTTTCTTGCTACGCTTGTGTTAATATACCTTATTCGTTTTTATTGACCTCTGCTCTACGTTATTGTCTCTCTGCTTTGGGGACATGCCTTTTACACTTTGTTTCTCTCGTCTAAGAGGCCCAGATTCAGCTCCTGGCAGTTTCTAGCCAGTTTCAACCGATCCAGTATAAATAGGTAGGTAGGTAGTTAGGTAGGTGGTGTTTGATTTACCAACACCACCTCGCAAAGCCAATTTGAATTCGCCCGCGAAGCGATCTGATTGGGTAACTTCAACAGCTCAAAAAAATGACTTCGGCGCTAGTCACCGATTTTTCAAATTATTTATCAGTATGACCAACCCTCTAACGCTCACATATCCGGTTCACGTTGTTTTTGACCATGCTGTGCATTAAGCGAGAATTGGCTGTTACGCCAATAAATGCCCTTTCAGCGAGGTTGTTTAGAACGGGTTGGCAGTTTTCAATAACCTACTATTTAAACTTGGAAAGCAAAATGCATGGATCCTAAAGCGTAGTATCCAGTATTGGGAAGATAGTGGGTTCGAACCCCACTGTCGGCAGTTCTGAAGATGGTTTTCCGTGGTTTCCCATTTTCACACCAGGCAAATGCTGGAGCTGTATCTTAATTAAGGCCACGGCCGATTCCTTCCCACTCCTAGGCCTTTCCTGTCCCATCGTCGCCATAACACCTATCTGAGTCGGTGCGACGTAAAGCAAATTGTAAAAAAGGAGCATAGTTTACTGCAGTTTAGTTACAGTTTTACACTATAGTGCGTTACTTCAATATATGGCAGCGCAAAAAGTTTGTGCCCAACCTCTTATTTCCCTTAAATTTTTGCAACTTGCTTTACGTTGCACCGACACAGATAAGTCTTATAGAGAAAGGCTAGGAGTGGAAAGGGAGCGGCCGTGGTCTTAAATGGCGAACAGCCCCAGCATTTGCCTGGTGTAAAAATTGGAAACCATGGAAATCCATCTTCAGTGCTGGCGACAGTGTGGTTTGAACACCCTATCTCCCGAATGCAAGTTTACAGCTGTGCGAAACTAACCGCATGGCCAATTGCACGATTTATCTCCCTTCAAAAATTCAAAATAATTTTATTAATTTTAGATTCCTCTAACTACTTCTACGGTTTCTGGAGACGCCTAGGTTCCGGAATTTTGTCCCGCATGAGTTATTTTACCTGCCGGTAAATCTGTCGACACGTATTTGATCACCTTAAAATACCACCGCATTGAGCCAGTATCGAACCTGCCAGGTTGGGCTCAGAACGTCAACGCTTTACCGTCTTAGCTACTCAGCCCGGCAAATAAATAATGAACTTAGTTTCATTAACGTTCTCAAACACTTTCAATTTCGAAATTGTCCACTTACTTTAAATGCTTTTAAAATGTAATTAATCTGAGTACTAATTTCCTTTCCGATAACCGACATTCCATCACCACGATCTTCACGAGATAACATGCTTCGCGCATTCTTTGACCTCTGTAGGCCATAACACGGAATAAGACATGAACTTCAATGAAATGAAATGAAATGAAATGAAATGGCGTATGGCTTTTAGTGCCGGAAGTGTCCGAGGACAAGTTCGGCTTGCCAGAGGCAGGTCTTTTAATTCGACGCCCGTAGACGATCTGCGCGTCGTGATGATGATGGTGAAATGATGACAATGACGACCCAGCCCCTGTGCCGGCGTAATTAACTAATTATGGTTAAAATTCCCGACCCTGCCGGAAATCTAACCCGGGACCCCTGTGACGAAAGGCCAACACACTAACCATTTAGTCATGGAGCTGAACAACTTATATGACACACACTCTCTTGCCCGCAATTGTAAAACATTGTGGAACATTGCTTTTATATAAACTTCTAGGGAAAGTCAGTCTGCTTCCTTCCTAGAGGGATGGTCTGGAAGACTGGATTCACTGTATTTTAAATATGACCATACCTGTTACCAAAGCCCGGATTTTTATGCAGTAACAGGTTAGACAGCAAACTAAATTTGGTTAGTAGGAAGTGTTGGCCACCCGCTCATCCGTAATGGAGCAAGAGTAACATAAATTATAGGGGTTCTGATGGGCTGTATCCCTAATGTTTATGCAACCCCTATAACATAGTGGTTGTGCAGGTAGACTGTACTTGGTACTCGTTTTAGTAAGTTTGCATTCTAACCTATTAATGCATAAAAATCCGGGCTCTACCTGTTACCTTCCCAGTCTCACCCCCTTTTTGCCGTCGTTGGCCTCGGTGACTCGAGTGTTACACGCCGCGCTGCCCTTGTGAGCCAAAACAGGCGGTTTTGATTACGGCTCTTTGCTATGCCATTTTAATTTGGTCATATACATCACGGCAGAGATGATAGATTTACTGCCATGTAAAAGAACTCCTGTAAGACAGAGTTACGACACCTCAGAGTCTCCAAAATCCGTGGAAGTTGTTAGCGGGGCATAAAGTAGAATTTAAAATGTAGCTTCATCTCATCAATGAAAAATTGAAACTGAGGGACCTTACCTCGAACCAGCCCTCAGATCCAGGTAAAAATCCCTGACCTGACCGGGAATCAAAGCGAGGGTCTCCCAGAAAGGGGCCAGATCACTGCTCGTACTCAAAGGGACCTGTTAAGTAATTTTCAAACCACTCAATCATAATTGCCAGTAAAACGGAACATGACCAAGATAAATTTTGATAGAATGACGTGAGGTTATTGAACTAGCATAAGGACTATCAGTTGGACCGGCGAAAGGGCAATGAATTGACGGCAGTGTGAACTCGCTCGTCGATAAATTGCCGCTACATTAAAATGACACCATGATGAATTGCCTTCGCCCTGAATTGACACACCGATGAATTATACTTGCGGCACTCTGCCATGGTAATGATTTTTTGTTGTTATTTATATTATGCGTGTGACGCACTGACGCTACTTCCAGACACGAGTTTGAAGGAGCTACAGCAACGAACTTAAACAAGAGTGTCAAGATCTTAAACTACACCTGTACGATTAAAATAATTTTTTTATTTGTACACTTCAAAAGGAACTGGAAGTTTACAGAAAAATATCCACAGTTCTAGACCTTCAGGTAAGCAACTCAATGTTGGAAACATCCTAGGGATATGAGCTACGAATTTTAGGTAAACAAATTTTAATGAAATATGGGAATGTATTCTTTATTTATTTATAAATATTACAATCCTTTTCATAATCATCGTTATCCGGTCTATTAGATGAGCAATTTGCCTTTTTCTACCTCTACAAGCGCTAATGTGAGTAAATGCAGAGTTTCACTCAAGCCCTTATAACTACATTCGGTATGGACATTTATCAAAAAAAAATTAAAAACATGCCTGAGGTTATTGAACAAAGGGAAACACCACAGAAAAAATTTGTAAATAAGTTAATTTGGCTAGGATTTGAATAAAAAAGGATACGAATATAGAAAGAAGCGATTTTAGGCAGGTTTACCGGAACTGCATTTAGGCTGAATGTGATTTTCAATTTATTTCTTAAGTTTGAAAGAGCTATTCAAGACTCACAATTTGAAGCATTTCCGGGCCCTTTAGCCCTTCAACTTCCGGCACAATTGAGGAATTTGCTTAACCTTTTGCGTAGTATTGGGACCCATACTTCGTCAGCTAAGAAATGTTTTTAACATTAAGAAATAGTTTTATTTATATACAGGATGGTCGGAAACAACGCGAACCGGCTATATGAGCGTTAGAGGGTTGGTTATATTGATAAGTAATTTGAAAAAAGATCATTCTATATATCGCGCCGTTGCCATATTTTCAGCTGCTGAAGTTAGCCAATCAGATTGCTCCACAGGAGAATTTAGGTGGGATTTGCAAGGCTGTGTTGCCAAGTGTATACGTGGCTTAAGAGTGGCTTGAGGGCAGCAATAGAAGAAAGAAACTTCTCCCACTCCCTGTGGGTGGGAGGCGCAGATAAGGAATACACCCACGGTATACCCTGTCTGCCATATGAGGAGACTAAAAGGGGCGTCCAAGCGATGATTTAATTAGAACCATGAAACTACTTGTGATTAGTGCCATAATGTGGAGAAAACCGCGGATCTTCTTTACTTGCGAGTAGCATTACTATATTAGGTACACAATAGGTTTGTGATTAGTAGCAGCAGAGAGCGCTTCACTGTGGGTTTACAGTACCCGTGACTAGTACCACTTATGCGGAACACGATGGGCTTACGTTGCCTGTGATTAGTACCACTGTGATAAACACCACGGGTGTGGGCGTTATCTGTGATTAGTAGCACTATGTGAGACCTATTGTGGATCTGCATTGCCTGTGATTAGTACCTACTATGTGAGGAACACCACGGGATAGTACAAGTCCCTATGATTAGTACACCTATGTGACAAACACTATAGGTCTGCATTACCTGTGTGGCAAAAGATACATGTGAGTAGTACCGTAACGTTTGGAACACCATAAGTCTACGCTAATCTTGATTAGAACCGCAACTTGAGAAATACCATGGTTCTACTTTACTAGCGGTAAGTACCATTATGAGGGGCCGTTAACCTGGATTTTGGACCCCTTTGGACAACAAGAATCATCGATTCAGAATTGTGCTTTGTAAGCACTCCCTTGGTCAGTAATACTATTTTTTAATATAGTTTCTGGGAAGGTGAGCCATTGCGGGTCGGATCTACTGCTTGTTTTAAGTTCATAATCGTTGTTCACCTCCATCTTTTTGAATTCTAGCCAGTGGATCGATTTTGGAATTATTTCTAACTTTCAGTACCGTATTGTGAGCTGGCTCCGCTGATTATTTTTAATTCATATTTATTCTTTCATTCTTCATCATTTTTTGAAAATTCTAGTCAGTGGATGAATTTTGGACTTTTAAATTGTCATTGCATTTCGTCTCATTTCGTACCATTTGGGGCCGATGACCCAGTTGTTATGCCCCTTTAAACAACAAGCATCATCATCATCAAAACTTCTCCCAGGCTGGGATTTAAACACGGCCCTTCGAGCTGACACAATCGCGCCATAGCGAGTATGCTACGATGACACTGTCCGAAATCCGCAGTGTGTTTGTGTTTGATGCCGACTCTCGACATTGGTAGCTGCTAGGCCACGGCCTGCCAAACATCCAAAATCTTTCGCGTGCAAATCGAGGCGCAGAGGTTCCGTGCACCTTGGATGCGTCCGACTCGGCTCTGTTCGAACCAGCTTTTTGTCTCGGGGCTACTCGGCAAAGCTCGGCTCAACTTCGCTCGGTTGCCTGACCGCTGCTGAGCAAGCGAGACAGCCGTAGGGAGAAACAGAGACAGCGCTATTGCTCAAAAGTGAGGAGTGGTGGTCTGCATTCTGGTCAACCTAGCGAAGTCGTCATTTGCACCTTGCACAGCGCAATGCACCGGTGCATGCACACTGAGAGGCCCTGTGCTAGGTGATCGGTCATTAATGGAAATCTGGCATGCGTATAGTGGACTTGGACTCACAAAGCAACACAAGCTTAGTCAGTGTCGATCTCGCCATGCAATGGGTGTTGCTGCACGGAAGACCACGGTGAGGAAATCTGTAAACACTCCGAGCCTCTGCTCCGTTTTGCTGAGCAGTGCTATAAGCTAAATCCATATCATCAAAGTCTGCATAAGAGAACGGTTGCTACTTGCTTTACGTCGCACCGACGCACACAGGTCTTATGGCGGCGACGGGAAAGGAAAGGCCTAGGAATTGGAAGGAAGCGGCCGTTGCCTTAATTAAGGTACAGCCCCAGCATTTGCCTGGTGTGAAAATGGGAAACCACGGAAAACCATCTTCAGGGCTACCGACAGTGGGATTCGAACCCACTATCTCCCGGATGCGAGCTCACAGCTGTGCGCCCTTAACCGCACGGCCAAATCGCCCGGTTGCATGGCGATGTTGACACTGACTAAGTTTGCCTTGTATCGTGAGTCCAAGTCCACTGTACGTATGCCAGATTTCCGCAAATGACCAATTGCTTAGCAGCTATCAATGCCGAGAAATCAGCAATAAGCACGAACACACTGTCAAATTGGAGGTCCGTGTTCCAATCCCACACCTGGCAAACGTTTTCTTCGATTGGTGTTCCCAAGCCGGTCTGAAGCCACGTGCAGATTTAGCAACACCTCCTTGGGAATACTATTTGAATTCGCTCGCGAAGTGATCTGATTGGCCAACTTCAACAGCTCATAAAATGACAACGCCGCAAGATATTTAATGTTTTCTTTCAAATTATTGGTCTGCAGGTCACACACTCTAAAGCTCATATACCCGGTTTACGTTGTTTCCGACCATCCTGTAGATTAGATATGTGTCGTCTGTCAGGTCGTCAACCCAGAGGCTGGTTGGATCCTCGAATAACACCACAATATGAATGGATGAAAACCATAACGGTATAAGTGACATTTAAAAAAAATGAGTTAAGTGCAGGATGTAACTCCGGGAGGATGCATCCTTTCACCAGCAAAGAGATACAAGTGATAGCGGTAATATTCTGCGCTCTAGTGATGGGTGGTATAACTACAAATAGCAAGCTTTATATGAGTGGTGACGATGTTTAAATGCCTTTTTCTCTGAATGACCAAAATGCTACTTATACCGTTATGGTTTCCATCCATTCATATGTTATGCGTTTATGAGTTTATAAAGAAACAGCAAAAAGCGATGGAGGTGACAAAATGAGGCGTACTAGGCAAGATGAGCAGTGAGATGTTTTTCGTTGCTTTCCTCACTGGGCCAGAAAGTGCTATTGCAGCTTGACTGACCCTATGAGTTACATCATTTGTAACACTCAAATTCGCTCGTCGTACTTGGAATATCATTATTCATCACCACCCGTACGTCTATATCGTCACAGCCAAGAATGAGACTGGGATTTAGACGAAAGTTACATTTTTCTGACCTGGTCCAGTTCCATTTTTGTATGTCTGCCTCAACATCTCGCGAAAATGGTTTAACAAAACTTCTTGCAACTCCGTATCTATCCTCAAAGTTCAATTTCCTCCTCTCCTCTCATGAACATACACGATCGACTTCTACTCTTCCAATACCTGTGCATCGTTCAGCAATGTATAACCGGTCCTTTCAAGCGCCTGGTGCAACGCTATGGAATTCTCTTCCATTTAGTGTTAGGAAATGGAATTCTTTAAAGTGGTCTAGCCAAGATAACCTATTAAATATACAACCAGCTTGTGTGAATGAAACAATGAATGTGGTTATGATTTTCTACTATTTACTAGTCATGTTTTCTGAAGTTGATAATACTTATTATGTGGCTAACTGTAAAGGAGGGCGGTGGTCCCTTAGTATGCAGCTAGTAAGGTAAGAAGTAAATAAATCATTAATAAATAAGTTTAAGGAGATCTCGGGTGTGCAATAAGCTATATATTATTTGAATAGTATCCAGTTTCTTAATACGCGGTCGGGGATGAGGTGGGAAGAAATTATATAGCATTTTTTACGGCTGGGTGCCAACCTAAGTTGAGGAGCTAATGAAGATGAAATGAATGATCGTGATTAAATTTGGATACGGAGTTAAACTGGCTGTGGCCTGTGTGCCAGTATTTGCCTGGAAGTGAAAATGGGTACCACAGGTAAAGCAGTCTTAGGACAATCGTCGGTGGGGTTCGAACCCACCCGTCTTCTGTGGAAACTCCGCTCGGTTGAAGAGAGTGACACAAAGAAAAACATAGTTGATATAAATAACGTTACATGGGCAACAACAGAAAGACCAAATACGGGCCACAAAATAAATAAATACCTGCGAAGAACAAAGAAATAGTGGCCAACCACAATGCCACGTAGTGATAAAAACCACAAAGATCGACTTCTACTCTCGCAATACCTGTGCATCGTTCAGCAATATATAACTGGTCCTTCCAAGTGCCTGGTGCAAGTTTATGGAATTCTCTTCCGGCTAATGTTAGGATTGAACCTCTTTAAATGTAACAAGTTACACTACCTTAATCCAGCAGTTCATGTATGTGCATTAAAGCATATTGGAAATCTTCGAGACTAATAGCATTCATGTCTTAAAAATATTGAAATAGTGCTTGTAAAAACAAACGTCGAGAAACATTGTGTCGCTCGCCATAACCCTTCACCAAGATAAAAGCTTACATTATGAGCCATGAAAAAAGCTAGATAGACAAGATCGGGAACAAACGTCGAAAAATCACAGGACGACAAAGGTGACATCTGTGATCTCCTTGGGCTAAATTTGCGTGTACAATTGAAGTCAAATTTGGCCATATAGTCATGTCAATGAGTACACATAAGTAAGAGAGGGCAAGCAGTTCGTCCGAAAACCAAACGAGGTGGAGATGGCCAGGATATGGTACAAGAGTATTCAGAGGCGTAGTAATATTATGGGGAGGAAAGCAGTAATGTTAACATTTCGCCGTGAAGGTTAGCTGTATTAAACAGGCAGATAAGAAGAGAGTAAAACGCTTTGAGTTGTGGTTTGATTCTCGGAACTAATACGTCCGTACCGGAATAACTAGGCTTCCTCCGGTACTTCGGGCACCTCACCAGACGAACCGGAACTCTGGTGAAACCTGCGGCGGAGAGAAAAGTTAATAGCAAGAGACACCGAGAAAGACAGTCAATTAGAGATGTGGACCAGCTGCAGCCGCTGATAAAGATTTAACACGAGACTACCCTTAGAGTGACAGAACGCCAGACTTGGAGAAAGCAAATCAGGATAGCAAAAATGTTAACGCTGCCAGGCCCCTTTAACGAAACGGGATTGAGGAGGAAGACGATAGTTGTATAAAAATTAAGTTCCGATCTTTCATGTTTCATACGTCATTGCAGTGTAAGGGATAATGCAGAAGATTTCTCACATACTTCCAAATATCTTAAGAAATATTATTTTCTATATTGTATATAGGGCCTAATATAACTTTTAAATGAAATTAAATTTCTAATCTTTAATGTTAGATGCATTGTTTTGTACGAGCTACAATAGTGATGAAAATGAAAATCCGTAGTATGTTTTCATTCATTCCACCGGGTCAGGAATGGAATGAATGAAATCCCTATCTAGCGGCGAGGATAGGAATTTTGCCGGCTGCTGAAGCCTATCGCATTCCTCTGCGGCAATGATTAATAGCTGACATATGGAATTGAGTGTTATTGGAGACTGTTGCTGAAATAAAAAGGTGACAGGGGAAATCGGAGTATCCGCTTTTCCCACCACAAATTTCATATGGAGTGACCGGGTATGAAGCATGGAACCCAGTGGTGAGAGGCTGGCACGCTGACGCCTGAGCGACAGACGCTTACAACTATAATAGTGATAACTCGCGAATTTACATTTTTATTCTAAGTCCATCAATGGAGTGTTGTTTTCATGAAAAAAGTATTCAGTTGCTATGGTAATGAACAAAGTGGTGATGTCTATGTTGTGATTGTTATATACGCCGCAAAAGCGCTTTGTCAGTAGCTTCTATTAATCAGGCGGTGATTATTGTTAGATTTTTTATTTCAAGTTGTTTTACGTCGCACCGACACAGAGAGGTCTTATGGCGACGATGGGATACGAGGGCTCGGAGTGGGAAGGAAGTGGCCGTGGCCTTATTAAGGTACAGTCCCAGCATTTGCCTGGAGTGAAAATAGAAAACCATGGAAAAACATCTTCAGGGTTGCCGATAGCGGGGCTCGAACCCACTATCCTCCAAATGCAAGTTCACAGCCGCACGCCCCTAACCGCACGGCCAACTCGCTCGGTGAAGTACATATTGGTGACCGTCCTCTCTTAACACTAATTAGACAGGAAAATGGAAGACACGAGAAAGTGGTTTCGGGGTTAGGGTCATGTAGGTATCAGCTTGCATTCAGGAGATAGTGGGTTCGAACCCTACTGTCCACAGCCCTAAATATGATCTTCCGTGTTTTCCCATTTTCACACCAGGCAAATGGCGGGGCAGTACCTTAATTAAGGCCACGGTCGTTTCCTTCCCACTATCACCCGAATTCAAACTCACAACTGCGCACGCCGAAACGGATGGCCAACTCTCTCGTTGGCCTTAATTGAGGGAAACCATGGAAAAACATTAAGGGCTGCAGGTAGTATAGATCGTACCGACCCGAATGCAAGGTAAGAACTACACAATCCGAGCCGTCCAGCCTACTCGCTAGGTTTATTATTATACGCAACGATAAACGAACATTTAGACCAGGGCCTCTCAAACGCCCAAACTCTCACGCGTGCAAACCGAGGCGCAGAGGCTCTGTGCAATGTGCATCGGTCCAGCTCGGCACAACTCGGATGGTGTAGTGTGCTGAGAGCGATGAAACGTTCGGTGATAGACGCCTTCTTTATCAGTGAAATAGATAAGCGCAGGGCAATAATATAATAATGGAGCAACCTATTTCAAAGAAAGCAAAGACTTCCAACAGTCCATTTCAATCGAACTGGGAACATTCGTATTTTTTTCTCAGTCGTGACGATAAAGCCAAATGCTTAATCTGTGGGACAATAATTACGTGATCATCAAAAAGATCTATTTTTCAATACAAAGGCCTTACTCGAATTCTACGAGAATTTGTCGAAGGAAGATTTTCCTAAGCTGCATCGAGAAGCAGCTAAGTTTATTTCAATGTTCGGTTCCACATGCATATGTGAAAGGTTACTTTTTTTCTGCTTTGACTTGTAAGAAAACTAGATTGCGTGTGAGTACTTATGATTGTAATTTAAAGCATGCTCTCAGAATTGCTGCCAGCCAGACACTACTGATATAATTGCAAAGAAAAAGGAAGATAAGAACTAGAGAAGGTAATTTTCTGCTCAAACAAAATTGAAATAAGGGTAATTTTAACACCGGTAACCTTGTCTCATACAAGAGAGTGTGTCCGCTCACCGCACATAACCATTTCGCAGTGAGGGATGAATCAGTGGGGAAGGCGAAGAAGGCGGAGACAGGCCGAACGGGTGAGACAGGTGTTGGGAAAGAGGAGTAGGTGTTTGCACTCTGGTCTACCTAGTCAAGTCATCTCCTTCACTTTGCGCCGTGCAATGCACTGGCGCATGCACCCTGGGAGGCCCTGATTTAGATTGTCTTAACGATTTCGTTCTACTCTCAGTCTCTCTTACTGTAATGTTCAATTCCTCACTCAGGAGAGACAGGATAAATCAAACTATGTCAGAGGTATAGATCTTTATAAAACTAATTTTGTGACAAAATTTACTGTTATGATTTCAAGTCCTTTAGCTATATATCAGTTTATTGGATCAAATTTGAAAATGGTATTGGCAGCCAATCTAATTACTGACAATTTAATTATGGAAATGAAGATTGATTCTCATTCGATAAATTCAATTACTGACTCAATCATTAACATTATGCACTATAAAGTCGTTATTTGTTTAATAAATACAATCATTTACAACAAATTTACTTGATATTATTTCACAGAAATTTTCGACAGTGTGTTTAAAAAGTGGCATATACTCTCTGCTCCATGGTCATCCAAAAATATAGCCTATCTTTAACTACCGCATTTACTACTTCTGTTTGTTAGTGTGATACGTTATTCTATTTCCGTATTGAAACAAGAAATATTGGAATAAGGAATGTAGATTTAAAGGAGATAGATGCTACTTTGATAGCAGAATATCTGAAGATGGCAGAGGGCAGGTGAACATAATACGCAGAGTATTTTTCTTGAGTAACACAGGCCATGCAGCTATCTCATCCTTAATTTCAAATTGATTTCACGGGAGTTAAAACCTATATTTTTGTTTTTAGACAGAACTTTTAGCCATTTAATTTCGTTTAGTTGAGTCCAAACCTGCATGGAGCCAAACGCTCAAATATTTGAATTTATTATTTATTATTACTTTCGAGATTGGTGCCATGCGCTTTAATGTAGACAACAGCGTGGATAAAATAAATATCCCAATTATAACATCGACACGTTGGGAAATTAGAATTACGCTTAAAAGCGGCAAATTCTTGTGAGAAGTCGACGGTGACGATGGGTATGTAATGATGTGGGGATTGCTTTGCTGGCATTGATTGCATCCCTTAACATATATAGGCCTAATCGGAATATGATGCCAGTAGATATTTACAATTTATTTTATTTTATTAGCGACAAGGACAAAGCATAACGAAGACAAATAATATATGGTTGAACTATTGGTGATAAAATAGGAAAATAGTAAAAGACATTAAGAACAATGAGACAAGATAATATGACTGAAGACGACGTATACACTAACCCAAAAGACCGTTAACATTTGACGAAGTAATACTTCAGGGAATAATGGACGTAGAGAGGTTAAAATAGACACATATTGAAACTAAGATAAAGTACAAAAATGAAGAACAGATGGCGCTGGACAGCAACACGTCAGGTACAAATGACCACACATGTTTGGTATGGCGTGAGGTTTTATTGACACCAATAACGTGTGCACAAACAAGCCAACAGATGGCACTGGGCAGCAACGCATAAGTAACACCGCGTGAGACTCTGGTACGGTATAAAAGAAGCTGTCGTGAGAGAGGGCGCCTGCAATGGTGGCGTGTTGACGTCACCAGAAGAGGAACTGTTAGTGAAGATTTACTATACTTTATATTGGTGTCAATAAATCACCATGTCATGCCAATCATGTGTGTCAATTATTACCTCTAATATTCCGTGAAATATTGCCTCGTCAAATAGTCACGCTCTTTTGGGTCAACCTGTACTTGATCATGCAAGTGGTATTTGTAGGAAAGGACAGTAATTTCCAGTACTCGTATAATCATATGGTGGTCCCAGGATCATGACCGTAGACAGCGCTCAGGTGATGTTCTTGAACTTCATCTTTAATCTTAAATCCGTATTTCTATTGACCACTTACGGATTTATTGGAGCATTGATATCCACCACCTTACAGTCCACGTGATTTGGAGAAGTCCGCTATCTACGACTGAATACATCAACATTCTTCATCGAAGGAAACAATTCGACTATTACCATTCAAAGTTGCAAGAAGCAGGATGTTCCATTTGCCAACCACACCTTATTGTATAGAATATTAAGATAGGATTATAATATTCTCTCTTTCGTCTTGAAGGAGGACTTGTGTGATATGTCCTCGGCCTTTGATAACGTTGACGATAGTAAAAAAAAAAAAGAGTACCTGAATGGAAAGGATTTATCTAAATTAGAACAAATACGGATAATTAAGTCCTCATCTCAAATGATGTTTTTTTTCTAATTATTGAAGCTTTCAGCGCTCTGATCTCTATGTCATATAGTAACATAGGACATGCACACAACGCATCCTTAAATTTCAATTAATTTCATGGGATATGTGCAGAGGAACATCTGTTCGGCATTAAGGATTGCCACAGAGGTTCAGAAGAAGCTGGTACAAATACCGTACATTCTAAATTTACATTATCAATTTAAATCTAATGAGACAAACTTAAAAAGTTGCCATGCAAATGGAAATGTAGAATATTCAGCAAATCTTTCAATATATTAATATACTGTAGATGTCAGTTATCTCAATTTCAGATATGCAGGGATCTTTTTAGGAAAACTACTAAATGCAGGAAAGCATGAATGCTGTTCTTAGAGCTCCGAAGAGAAGATCCTTTATCGCCCATGCCTTTGTCTTTGGGTTGGATCTTGTTAAGAATCTTAATTCAGGGTTCCACCTTTACAATACCGGAAGATATTTATTTTTCAAAACAACATGTATTCGTTAATTTAGGACACGTTTCGTCCCCATTAGGGACATCATCAGCTAATGAGCTAAAGACAAGTTAAAAATAAAACAAGGATATTATGACACATTTAAAAGATAAAAAAGTTATTCGACTGGCGAATCAGTCAATGGCTGGTTGTACCAATACAAGAAAAACAGACATCTTGCCTGTGCGCTTCTCAAACAAAATGTTCCTCAAAAAATCACCTTGTAATAAAACTAATTATACGGAATTGCGCCGATCTTCGAGTCCAATATATCACGAGTCAATCCAACAGCCATAATTTTAACAAAAAAAATTTCTTGTGCTATCGATACTCAAGCCAACAACAATTGCCTCAAAAATTGGCGCACATCATCACTGTTTTACAATTTTCTTGAAAAAATGTATTTTTAATCGATTACCATTAACTGATTCCTCAACCGAATCATTTCTTATCTTGTTCCTTTTACTGTTCCATTCGCACCGTTGGTTTTAAAATCAGTCCTTGTTTTGCTTTCCTGTTATTAAAGATTATATTTGGTCGACGATTACCGCCATTCTCCGAAGTACAGTGAACTTCCTCATAAAGTTTCGTAGTGATGTGACTACTGAAGAGTGCACTCTATGATGACGAAAGTTTATCAACAATTCGCCTTCAGAACACTTCTCCAATCCGCATCTGTAGTGTAGAGGTTAGTGTGCTTCGCTGCCACCCCCAGAGGGCCTAGTTCGATTCCCGACTCTGCCACGAAATTTGGAAAGTGGTACGTAGACTGAAACGGGGTCCACTCAGTCTCGGGAGGTCAACTGAGTATAAGTGTGCAGGGGGGGGGGGTCGATTTCAGCACAGCTATCCTCGAAGTGGTTTCCCACTTTCTCCAGGCAAATGCCGGGATGGTACCTAACTTACAATGTAGTTTGAAGAAGATCTTTGGAGGCATTTAATTCACCAACACAGATCTTATGTAAACTTGATGCTGCTACTCACAACCGTTCTGTTGTCATGTTTTCCCTGGTAGAAGATTATGTTATTACGTTTCATGCACTACTATTTTCCCTTTTACATATAGAATATTAGTTTCAAGCATTTTTCTCTTTGAAAAGTTTAATACTCAGTCATCATATTGAACACATATTTGATTATTGTAATATAATGCAATGTTATATATATTTCTATGCGTGGTTGGATGGAATAGAAGGCCTGGAGGCCGTAATCGTGCCTGGTAAAATGAAACATTTTTAAAATGTCGACCTTTCTGAAATACCAAACTCCTATGCCAATCACTGTGAAGATTTCCTCGTGCTGATATCCATTCTTGCTTGAATATATCCAAACTTCTCGTCTGGTAATATCCTCCTCTGTGGATCTCTAATTTTATTTAAAGTTATTTAATCAATAACTTGGTTATTTATTTTCCTAAGGAATTGGAGCGCCACGAACACGACGTAGCAATTAGAATTATTCTTGAGGAAAAATGAGCTTTAATATCACAAAAACTGAGTACTGCTGGTTCCATTAGCATCGAAAGGTAATACCTAGTTGACGACAGTCAATTTAAATACATTGGATCACTCATCATCTCAGACGGAAAAGAGAATTACCAGACACCCGAGCATTAGTAAATGCTTTATGGCTGAAGTGTGCTATGTAAGAAGAAAATTCCCATCTGCCTAAAAGAAAAAGTCTACAAATCCATGGTCCGACCAGTCGGAAAGCTGGCCTGGAACTAAAAAGCACGAGCAGGTCGTATATGATAGGGAGATGAAAATGTTACATTGGTCACTGGGTATTACAAGATTGGAGCATGTCAGAAATGAAGATGTCCGAAGACGATTCGGAGTGCCACCTATCCCACAGAAGATAAGAGAAGCACGATTTAGATGGCATTATCATGTCGTCCGAAGCCCTGGAGATTCAATCCTGAAATTTGATCCCGGAGGTTCCCGATCTCGAGATCGTTCCAAGAAGCGACAGTTCGACTGCATCAAGCAAGACATGCGTCTTGAAGGCATCACTGGAGTTGCAGCTCCTGACCGCAAAAAGTGACGATGGCATGTTTAAAAGCAGACCCTGCACCAATGAGGGACTAAATGCTAAGAAATAAGAAGTAGTATCGGTTGTTCGTCACGATTCTTATCACTAACTCAAATGACTTTCAACTTCTCGTTATTTGAAGGTGTGGACAGCACTTATTTTTTGCTAGGGGCTTTACGTCGCACCGACACAGATAGGTCTTATGGCGACGATGGGATAGGAAAGGCCTAGGAGTTGGAAGGAAGCGGCCGTGGCCTTAATTAAGGTACAGCCCCAGCATTTGCCTGGTGTGAAAATGGGAAACCACGGAAAACCATTTTCAGGGCTGCCTATAGTGGGATTCGAACCTACTATCTCCCGGATGCAAGCTCACAGCCGCGCGCCTCTACGCGCACGACCAACTCGCCCGGTGGACAGCACTTATACCTCTGATACTTTCAGGATACTGATACTCGCGGCGGGCAAGTAGGCTACTTGTGAATGAATTGTCATGAATGGCAGTTGTATGGGTAGGTAAAGCAAGGATGGAATTATTATTAGATCTAGTGTTAAGAATGTAATAGGATGAGAGGTACTTGAAATATGAAATATAGTATGGCTGTGAAGAATGAAGGACTACATGGAGATGGCGACATATTTCTGGTCAGGGCCAATAAATATGGTTATATGAAGGAGTTACATGGTCATAGTACCATGAATTACAGACTTATCTCATACATGCATTTTGACCACGTTCCAATCTGCACAATAACTTGCAGCGGGAACTGAAAATTTTACACTTTTTTTTTTTTTAAACACCGATGCAACTTTTGTATCGAGAGCGATGGACATCAGTTTCAACAGTTGCTTTTTTAAAAGGTATGAGCTACATTAGTTTACAACTGCATTCATTAATAAACTCTTGCTTAATATTTAGGCTACAGTAATAAAACTGAGCGACCACGTTGTTACAGGATAACTTCTCGCGGTCTCTGCTTGTATATCTTAAAACAGATATTTCAAAAATTTTCCAGTTGGCATCCCCGTTTGTAAGCTCTGCGAATATAATGCCCCTGCACCGTTATTACAAATACCTTTCTCTCAGAATCACTTACAGGAGGTTTGAGGATGAAATGAAATGTCGTATGGCTTTTAGTGCCGGGATATCCCAGGACGGGTTCGGCTCGCCAGGTGCAGGTCTTTCTATTATATACCCGTAGGTGACCTGCGCGTCGTGATGAGGATGAAATGATGATGAAGATAACACATACACCCATCCCCCCGTGCCATTGGAATTAACCAATTAAGATTAAAATCCCCGACCCGGCCGGGAATCGAACCCGGGACCCTCTGAACCGAAGGCCAGTACGCTGACCGTTCAGCCAACGAGTCGGACCGGTTTAAGGATAATGTAGAATGAGTGAAAGTATTTCATTCATCGTATAATCTATACCAATAAAAAAATAGAGTGCGAGATTATGGTTACGTAACGGGTAATCTCAGAATTACGAGGCCGATTTTGAAATTTCTTTCACCATTTGAAGATACCACTCCGAGTAACATAGGCTATGTATCATTCTGAAAGATCAAAGGGTTCCCATGAGAACCGTGCCAAACTTACGACCAGATGCCCTTCCTGACGTGAACCTCATCAGATGATAGTGGTGGTGGTGATTTTTGTTCTAAGAGAAAGTAAACCTCATCAGAGGAGTTAATCAGATGAAATGAAATGAATGATTTGCTATATGATAATAGGAAGGGAGAAGGTGAAACCCTTTGTCCGCACATAGCCTAATCCTGTCTAATAGGAGCAAGGGGTCAGCTCAAGGCTTTACGTCTCCATCTGACGGACGAATTACCATCGAAAGCGTCATGTACTCTCACGCAATATGAGCACTTCGGAATTTGATAATGATGGTGATGTTTGTTGTTTAAAGGGACTTAATATCTAGATCATCGGCCCCTAATGGCACGAAGTGAGATGAAATATAAGGACAATTAAATATCCAAAATCCTCCACTGACCAGAAATCAAAACGTGAGGACGAAGATTGAATGGATGGAGGTGAAGTTAAAACAATCATTGGATCCGACCCGCAGTGCCTCACATTCCCAGAAACTAGCGTTAAACAATATAATTACTGACCAAGGGACTGTTGATAAAGCACAATACTGAATCGATGATGCTTGTAGTCTTTTCTTTTTTTGCAACTTACTTTAAGTCGCACCGAAACATACCGGTCTTATGGCGACGATTGGACAGGAAAGGGCTAGCAGTGGAAAGGAAGCGGCCGTGGCCTTAATTAAGGTACAGCCCCAGCATTTGCCTGGTTTGAAAGTGGGAATCCACGGAAAACCGTCTTCAGGGCTGCCGACATTCGGATTCGAAACCACTATCTCCTAAATACTGGATACTGGCCGCACATAAGCGACTGCAGATATCGAGATCGGTATGCTTGTAGTCTAAACAGGTCCAAAATCCATGTCATCGACCCCTCATAAAGGTACTTATTGCTAGGAGTAGAACCAATGTAGTTGTCATGTTGCGGTACTAATCGAAAGTAGCGTGGACTCGCGGTATGGTACTACTCACAGGTAATGTAATGCGCAGTTGTACCACAGACCTAAGGTGTTTCGCACATTGTATCGCTATTTACAGGTAACGCAAACCTATAGTGTTCTTCACTGGGCTCACCACAGGGACTCGCACTATCCCGTGATGTTCCTCACATAGTGGGTACTAAACATACGCAAGGCAGAACCATGGTGTCACTCACCCATGGTGTCCCTCATATAGTGGTATGACTCACAGTTACTGTAAAATGCATCCTGAGCACACACTGTCGGTACTAATCACAAACCTATTGTATACCTAACATAGTGGTACTACGCGCAAGTAAAAGCGACTCATGGGTTTCCCTGCTTGGTTGTACTAATTACAAATAGTACACCAGTGTCCAAAAGTAAAGCATTATCACTAAGCGAGGCCATACGGCCTAATAGGAATGTCAGACGAAAGCTGACTCACACACCGTATGTCACACAACTTGTCCAAAAATACAGTGTCAGAATGGTTCTGATAGCTGAGGTACATTTTGACAACAACTAACAAAATTTGGCAATGTCTTCCACAACAAAATATGCTGTTAATAGGGTGTATGGTTACCCCCAATGGCCATACATGCTTCGCAATAACGTGGTATGCTCTCTACCAGATGGTCCAAGAGCTCTTGTGGCAGTCGATCCCACTCCTTCGAAAGGGAAATGCGAAGATCTGGGAGGTTCCATGGTGGAGGCTGATGGGATGCATTTCGCCTCCCAAATACATCTCAGGCATGTTATATAGGATTCAGATCCGCAGACCTCACTGGCCAGTCCGTGCGATGAATGTCTTCCCCAGCCAGAAATTCATCCAACAGAGCACCGCGGTGCGGTCGGGCATTATCGTCCATTAAGAGGAACTATGGACAAACCGCACCTCTGAGGAGTCGAACATGTGTTCTCAGTACCTCATCATCTCATCCCAGTGTTAACAGTTTTCCTCCGACCACCCATGAAGATGTGCAGGTCCGTACGGCTATTCAAAATGATGCCACTCCACACCATGACACCACCACCACAATGCTGGTCCCGTTCCACGATGTTCCTGTGTTTGTATCGGCTACCCGGTTTTCTCCACATTGATGTGCGACGGTTGTCGTTCTGCAAACTGAAGCGGGATTCATCTGTGAAGAGCACATGCCTCCATTCATTTATTGTCCAGTTTCGATGTTGACGGCTCCACAGTAAACGGGCCCGTCTTTTTGTTGGAGTGAACGGGACGCACACCGCTGGACGTCGGGCAAACAACCCTGCTGTTCTGAGCCTCCGGTACACAGTTTGCCGGGAAACGGCAACCCCTGAGACGGCTGAAAGATACACCAACAATTGTCTTGCATTTCCGATTTCGTCGGACGGTTAAGGCCAGATATCGGTCCTGATGTGGGGTGGTTACCCTTGGTCGACCTGGTACCGGATTACGACTAACATCTCCTGTGTTTCGAAATCGTCTCCAAAGCTTGGAAATGACACTTTGTGGCACATTCAAGGATACGGCGACTTCGGCCTGTGTCTGGCCAGCTTCCAGGCGGCCGAGTTTTCTACCCTGCAAAATCAAAATGGGGTCTAAATGGCGTCGTTGTGCCATTATGTTGTCACGTTCACCACGAGGCTACACTCCGCACACTATAACAGGGCAAACGCGACTGAAGGAATATGGGTCGCAGGCACTGGCTGTGTTTACCTTGTGGTTACGCCACTAGTCAAAGCAGGAACACTCCTTTCCTATACAGAGCGAACACGTAAGTTTGGCAGGTGCATATGTCGTGCGATTTGCGGTCTATTTCCTGTTTTCCTGCGTACTCGTAACTTATGCTCAACTTTTGAGCACTAGTTTATCATGACTAATTTGATCATCTCTTAGTCGCCCCTTTTAGTCGCCGGTTACGACAGACAGGGGATACTGTGAGTGTATTCTTCATCTGCGTCCCCAACCCACAGGGGGACTGCGTAACTTATTCCAGACTTTTGGTACGAAATGAAGTAATTAGAAATTGTATGTTATCCCCTCTCCTGCAGGGCAACCATGGTATCAGTCCGTAAAATTTTCACATCTTAACAATTATGGCAACCAGGCGGGATATCTTGGAAAATACAGTATATGCAGGAACATAATTTAAAAATTTTGTACTTTCATATTTTCGATTATGTTTCAGAGAATGTAATACACAGAATATACCTGTATTCGTTCTCAAGAAAATTATTTTTAAAAATCTAAATGAATATAGTAATAAATTATTTCAGTAAGTGTGAGGTTACAAAGTTACAAATTATAAGTCATAAACAAATTATTGAAAATGATTCCGTGAGAGAAATGAACCCCTGTCATTTCCTGAAAATGTTAACATCAGTCAGTAAGCCGTTAGTAACAGCTAGATAATGGTCCACGATTTATGAACAAAATACAACTATTTACTTTGTGAGAACTTTGTACTTTTTTCACTTATGCTCCATTTAGCACAAGCATGCAAATTTCGAGCAGGTTAGCTTAATCTGGCTTAATCCTGTAAATTGGAGTAAAAACATACACAATAACATTTGTGCGTTCAATGCCACAAGTAAAATCAACAGAAGTGGTCGGTGCCGACGCGGTTGGTTTGGGAAACGTATCCGGTAATAAAATTACTACAATACGTGAAAAAATATTGCCTTCCTCGTTTGTTGTTTCTGGAAGAGCTGTTTAATTCTATTCTCCCTTGTTTATGTTCTAAGGGTGCACATTGTTTTGTTTATTCGTGATTTCTTTCCACTGTCAAATAACCACGGGGGAGAGATGTTAACATTCATTGTATTGAAGGAAAAGGATATGAAAAAGACAAATTCTTATTTCTCAATACTGTGTTCAGAGGTGGCTCTTAACACGATTCCAAAGTTTGGTCTGAATGGAAAAAACGTAATGTCACCAAAATATCATCATTTGGAACTGACGTGCTGTCTTTAATTTAATATTCATACCACGAATAAATTCAATTTCTTTGGTTCATAAATATATTCTGACTAGGTATTCCAGAACTAAAAGAACATTTTAGTGAACAAGCATATCAAAGTCCACAGAAACGAGAGATTTATTTATTTATTTATTTATTTATTTATTTATGTATTTATTTATTTATTTGTTTATTTTGCTAGTGGCTTTACGTCGCGCTGACACAGATAAGTCTCATGGAGACGATGGATTAGGAAAGGCCTAGGAGTTGGAAGGAAGCGGCCGTGGCCTTAATTAATGAAAAACCATGGCAAACCACGGTGAACCCACTATCTCCAGGATGCAGGCTCACAGCCGCGCGCCCCTAACGGCATAGCCAACTCGCCCGCTTAGAGATTTATTAAAACCTCTGTATGGAATATCTTGTCAAATGGATATGTAAGCTGGATGTTAACAAAATAGGATGTGGCAAGCGAATGTACCTTAAGGGGAAAGCCGGGGAGGTGGGGATGGGTGGATAAGTAAAGTAACATAGTAGAACGTATGTTCATAAATATCGGTTATAGGAGAGAAGTAAGCCAAAAGCGCTTAGGGAAAGTGTTTAAGGTACCCAGAGGTTCAGTCAAAGGGAAAGGTGATATAACAAACTCCCAAACGTCTTGGTGACGTCTGATCTAAAATATATTTTCAGTCCTCAATACCTATACTGTTAAGATACCAAAAAATCTCTAATACAAGGAATGAAACATGTCAGTGGATAACATAATTTGGAAACACAACTCTCAAAATAGAATGGGAATAGAAACCCATCTAGCAACAAAGCGAAGATACAAGAAACATTTACAATTATTTTAAAGAATAAACTACGAAAAGCGTGAACATACGAAAGGAAATCCTTATAACACAAGACAGAACTATGAAAGACGAGCGAAAATGTTAACAAATTATCTCCTACATTACATATCAAAGTCTTTGTAATATATTACAAGTTAAACTACCCACAACAGTTTTTAACAAATAATATTCCTTATGGGCAATAAAATATAAGAAAGCAATCTGATGAAGACCGTATGACACAGGGGCCGTAAGAAAGTTCTAAAAATCAAACCTAAGGTTGTTCATAGAACAGACACTAAAGTTCACATATCCTTAAAATCACCATAACTTTTGAAGATGTAAAATATTTAGAACATCTTCAGGATACCAAAGCAGAATCACATGCTACGTCCACTGACAGGTGAGGTGAAAAGATGGCAAGGAAGGTAAATCGCCAGCAGTAGCATTCCATATATTATGTAGTGTAAGTTCAACTGAAGACAAGGCCGAATTGTTACTGGCAGGCAATAATTTACTTGCGATATTATGAGGCGGAAGGTCGTATGCTCATGCATTTTCACTCTCCTGAGTATCATCAACTGGTATGGATCATTCGTAACCCATGTCTTCCTGGGCTTCTGGATAGTAAATCTTTACTGCGTGAAATATTAAAATGTAGGTACATATTTCAATACCGGTACTTGATTTCACAAATGCTGCATGCCTTCCGCTCCATATCAATCAATCAATCAATCAATCAATCAATCAATCAATCAATCAATCAATCAATCAATCAATCAATCAATCAATCAATCAATCAATCAATCAATCAATCAATCAATCAATCAATCAATCAATCAATCAATCAATCAATCAATCAATCAATCAATCAATCAATCAATCAATCAATCAATCAATCAATCAATCAATCAATCAATCAATCAATCAATCAATCAATCAATCAATCAATCAATCAATCAATCAATCAATCAATCAATCAATCAATCAATCAATCAATCAATCAATCAATCAATCAATCAATCAATCAATCAATCAATCAATCAATCAATCAATCAATCAATCAATCAATCAATCAATCAATCAATCAATCAATCAATCAATCAATCAATCAATCAATCAATCAATCAATCAATCAATCAATCAATCAATCAATCAATCAATCAATCAATCAATCAATCAATCAATCAATCAATCAATCAATCAATCAATCAATCAATCAATCAATCAATCAATCAATCAATCAATCAATCAATCAATCAATCAATCAATCAATCAATCAATCAATCAATCAATCAATCAATCAATCAATCAATCAATCAATCAATCAATCAATCAATCAATCAATCAATCAATCAATCAATCAATCAATCAATCACTACTGATCTGCATTTAGGGCAGTCGCGCAGGTGGCAGATTGCCTATCTGTTGTTTTCCTAGCGTTTTTTAAATGATGGCAAAGAAATAGGAAATTTATTGAACATCTCCCTTGGTAAGTTATTCCAATCCCAACTCCCCTTCCTATAAACGAATATTTGCCCCAATTCGTTCTCTTGAATTCCAACTTTATTTTCATATTGTGATCATTCCTACCTTTAAAGACACCAGTCAAAATTCGTCAACTAATGTCATTCCACACCATCTCTCCACTGACAGCTCGGAACATACCACATAGTCTAGCAGCTCGTCTCCTTCCTCCCAAGTCTTCCCGGCCCAAACTTTCAAACATTTTTGTAACGCTACTCTTTTGTCGGAAATCACCCAGAACAAATCGAGCTGCTTTTCTTTGGATTATTTCCAGTTCTTGAATCAAGTAATCCTGGTGAGGGTCCCATACACTGGAACCAAATTTTAGTTGGGGTCTTACCAGATACTTTTATGCCCTCTCCTTTACATCCTTATTACAACCCCTAAATACCCTCATAACCATGTGCAGAGAGGCCCTGATGGGCCTTGGCCTGCCGAGCAACTGATGTTCAGCCCGAAGGTCTGTTGATTACAATGTGACAGGGATACTCTCTCGCAATGTGACAGGGACCCTCTCTCGACCGTTATTCTTGGCTTTCTAGAGCGGGTTTACCATCTCGCCATCAAATAGCTCCTCATATGTAATCACGTAGGCTGATTGGACCTCGAACCAACTCTCAGACCCAGGTAAAAATGCCTGACCTGGCCTGGAACCGAACCCGGGTTCTCCAAGTTAGAGATAAACACTCTACTCCTAACTCGGGGCTGGCCTCTGCTGCATGACTGATTTTGGAAATAATTCCATCGCTGAATATGGCTGCTTACGACCCAATGTATATGACAGAAGGAGAATCCGTAAAAAGAGAAAAAAATAATATTGCTTTCTTGGTGCTTATTAAAGCGCAGGCATCACATTTAGATTAAAACTGCTTATCACTATCTAAACTGAGGTGGGGAAAATTAGGGGTCCAAACTACGAACTGAAAGAATACAGAAGAAGATGATTATAATACCCCATGACTAATACGTACCATGCATTATAATGCGTACGAATTTTTACATGTCTACGGTACATAATATCTAGACCTCCCAGTTAAACAACATAATCGCAATATCCCTCATGGATTCGAGGTATTTCCGTTGTGGTCACTGCTAAATTTTTGTCTAGTTTGTTCTTAAATTGAATAGATTTTGAGGTCCCAGTTCGTGTTTACTATCCACGGTCTGTTTCTTCAGCTAAATCACTTGCGGTAATTTTCAAATGGGATCATCCCCCAAATAGTCGAGTTCTCGCTTGAGGAAGGCGATGAATTATTCCTGCATTGGAGACGTGAATTCAGCAGCAGCTGTAATTGGAAGCTCAGTGTAGTGCAGACAATGAGAGCGATATGTTTGGACTGGCCACAGCACTTCACCGCAATTTGTGGTCATAATGACCTCAGAGGCAATACTCTCTGTTTGCCGTTGGCGAGCAAGCAGAATGCCTTCTGGCGAGCTTCCAGTCCACTGTGTGGCAATAAGGTTCCTATAACGCAAGGCAATCCAACACTTACAGCCCAACTTTCCGGTACTTATGTATTAAATGTTCATTTAAATAATAGTTTCAGATCATGGTTACAATGCAACAACAGACGTTCAAATTAAGGTCACGAATAGAGAACGTCTTCATTGTGTGCATAAACGTAAATAAAAGTATTCTGAGAATCAGAGTTTGGAAATTTAATTCTAAACTTCTTATAAGATACAATAGGGTATGAAAAAAAGATATCCACTGCCATTTAACCAAAGTAATGTGAGTTGCTATTACTGAACACACATAATAGTCGTCTCTCATGGAATTGCCATGTTATCGCCCTTAAGGAGAGATATGACTTACATTTAAAACCTCTACAATGTACCACTTATCACAACGACATCTAAAACACAAGCATGCATTAATAAGATATTGAACCGCAGAAAATTTGTTGATAAGGTAACTTGTTTCAAGATCATTAGGAAATAATATTTATCTATATGTTGCATGGAAAATGCTCCTTGTTGCACAGCTTTCATTATTTTTGGGTTATAATTTGACAGACATGTCAACAATACTCATATGCTTAATAATAACGCTGGGTTTTGCAGTCTTGTATGAATTATTGGAGATCCGACTTTTTTCAAGTTTTCATTATTCATAGAATAGGCAAAACTCTAGTTTGGTGTAATTTTGTGTAATTTTACGAATAAAATATATATGAATGTAACACCCAATTGATAATTCCTTTTTAAATTCCTGTATATATTGAAACTTTATCAGAAAATTTGAGGTGAGTCTGGTAAGAACTCTGTCGCAAGGAGGAGTATTTTTATACATGGCAATGAGCTGATAATACAGTATTTTAACCCCATTATCAAGGTTTCCTGTTGTGGTGCCGGCATTCGATTCCTGCGCACAGCACCACTTATATCCAGTTCTCACCGATAGAGCTGGCCAGGCAACGAGCTGCCACTCCACGTCACCGCTCGACACCCTATATAAGCGAGTGGGCCAGGAGAGAAATCACTCAGTCGTTCAACGGCAGAGCAGAGGGTGCTCTGTATAAGCAGCTTATTGAACAGGTGGACTGAAGCTAGCTCGTGAGGTTTCTACCTCTAGACTCACTGACATATCTCCAAACATACATTCTCAAATCTTCAGCTCTTGAATGAGTGCTTCTTCGACTTTGCAAGTCAGTTGCTATGCAACATTTCTCCCTCAGCGAGTTTTCAGTTTGTGTACTGTATATCTCTCAAGTGTTGTTGTAATCTGTTCATGTGACAAAACCGCCCGTTCTACTAAAAGACATTTCCTTGAATTTAACGTGCAAATGGCACATGTTTCGCAATACTGTATCATTGCAATAAATTCTCCTTTAATAAAATTTCGTTTCGTGTGTGTGAAATAATTCTCTTAATACACAGACTTTCCGACACCTTTATTTTACCAAGCTGGTTATTTTAACTACCCCATTATAATTTTTGGATTTACAGTAATATTTGGTTTTATATTCTATTATGTTTCTATTACTGTATTCTATTTTCTATTATTTTCAATGAATCCCATCCTCACTTGCAGTTGAAATCTATTATAATCATGTAATTTCAGCACAACAACGAATGTCTAATTCAACACAACCATAGTAACTGAAACAATTCATAACAATGCATTTGAGCTAAATAATGGGTGTACATTAGATTAAAATTCAAGAATATAAAATTAATTAACGAAGATGAAACAGAGAAATATTTCGTTAATCTTCATTTCTGACAAATCGGAAAACAAGACAGTTCATACAAAGCGGGGTATTCTCACAAACCCACCAACATATCCCTCATTTAAAGTAACTAAAATCTAAAATGATGGGTCAGTCACGACTTCTCCAGTCATGTTAGGACAAAGTCATGAAACCACAGATCTGTAGCTCTTCAGATAAAATTATTACAGCGAATAAATTAGCTTAGGGTAGTCAGAATACCCCGCTTGTTAATGTGAGGGTTATGCAAGAACAATGCAATTGAAAATTTTAAGAAAAATACCTATAGTAAAACTCAAGCCTCTGTGGCTCAGACGGCAGCGCGTTGACCTCTCACAGCTGCGTTCTGTGGTTCAAATCCCGGTCAATCTAAGTGAGATTTTGTGCTGGACAAAGTGGAGGTTGGACAGATTTTTCTCCGGTACTCTGGTTTTCGCTGTCATCTTGCATTCCAGCAACACTCTCCAGTACCATTTCATTTCATCTGTCAGTCATTAATCATTTCCCCAGAGGAGTGCAACAGGCTTCGGCAGCCGGCACAATTCCTGTTCCGGTCATTGACTGGAAAACAGATTGTAGGGTTTCTTTCCACTTGCAGTAAAATTGCTCTGGACTGTAAGTTACTCCATTAGACTTGTGTCTCCTCTTACGCACAGCCTAGGCTTACTGCAAGGTAAACACATTCCAGCAGGATTTCTGAAATGGTAGTCCGAAAGAATTTCGAAGCTAATATTGCCTGACAAAGTGGGAGAAAGGGCCGTATGCTTGCTCTGTATAAGCCGTGGTGCTACACCTTAAAGTGACTGTCACAATTCCCTGGAGAATGTCCAGACTTAGTACCGATCCTGAGGACAATGTTATATTACTGATGTTACCGACGTTTCGCCCCAGTGTAGCAGTGACATCATCAGTTGGATTCCTACACCTTTCCAAGACGCTGGCGGCTAGTGCGCCGTTGAGACACCACTGTAAGCCTCCTATGTAGGTCACTGCAGTGACAGTGCACTAGGGGAGGCATTTTAACATTTGCAATCCACGAAATTAAATTGTGGTTTCCTTCTTGGAACTTAAGTTTTGAATTAAATTTTAGTTTCGCCTCTCACTGAGAATTTTTGCAATAGCCCACTATTCTAGGTTGGTTTCAAAACCTTTAGATTTTATTTGTTTCCTTAAGAGGAGTCCTGACGGAAATGTTGCGGTTTTTGACCAAACTATCGAATTTTCAATTTTAACCTTACAAAATCCTAGTTCTTCCTCTTCCAAATCCCTTTATCAATTTTCCCCTAACGCTATCTCAAAGCTCCACATTGTATACCTACCTAGTAATAATGAGAATTTAACAAACTATGAGTATCAAATACTCTCTCGATACGAATCCATAAGAGAAGCTTATTTTCGAAAGGTACCAAATCAAAAAATAAAATTTTGCATGAGAGAGGAGAAACGCTCAGTGTGACATTTCAACTGAAAATTCAATTTAGATTTTCATTATGTTCATACAGGGTACATATATTATTATACAAAATATTGATGTCAAACCTTTCGCAATTTTATGAAATATTCAAGAAAAGGATGGATTTGGTACTTTTTGGCACAAACTCTAAATACATCCACCTGAAAGGACTGCAGTAATCAGAAAACTGACTGTGTTTAAATATACAATGATAAACATAAGTTATTTACAGTTAAGGCACAGATTAGTTAAATAATACATGTAATAATTGAACACAAGAATATAAATTAATCAAAATGATCTCTTGCTTCTGGTTACATGTCCTAGGAAAGGCTCCTGATTGGTTGCATTTATACATTGTGTTTTGGCCAATTTACCCCGTGGGTTTTGGTTATTTTTGGCATCAAATATGATTTCAATGGCTTTTTTGTACATGAATTTGGGACATTTTGGCGATTTTTTTCATACTATGAAGCTTCCTAACAACGTTAATTTTCGAACATCTCAATTTCAAATTTTTCGAATTTGATACCCTTGAAAATAAACTTCTAATCTATTGCTAATGTAAATCTTGAAAACTCTTGTATTATTCCTACCTTGGTCACTGCAAGTTTTTATATATTCGAACAGTAAACGACCTACAGTTAAGTTGTAGCGGTGTACTTAGTGAGACTGTTAAGATCTCATCTATCACATGTTCAGTCTCCAAGACGTAATTACTTAGCAGTGCAATACAACAGCACTTCATGTCAAGAGAGGGAGTTTAAGTGTTACCTGACTCCTTGACGGTAATGAGGGAGGTGTAACTACTGTTCGTAGGTCACGAGAAATAAACTACAATTCCTTAGCAACAGCTCATTTAACTTCAGTTGTATCGTGAGTAGCTGTATAGCATCGTTGGTGGGTAGGCTATAATCACGTAGGCTCAATGATATTGATTCAAAGCTGTCGTTATCGACTTTCAAATAAAAAATAAGGTGAAAGACTTTTGTCAGTATTCTCTATTTCTGGTGCGTTGAATAACCTCCTATCTTGCAACCTCCCTATCCTTCAAACCCATAACATCGAAACTCTCTGTCAGCAGCACTGAAGATATTTTTCTATGGCTTCTCGTTTTCACACTGGAAAAATGAAGGGGCTGAATCTTAATTAAGACCACGTTTGCTTGCTTCCCGTTACTATTCCACCTTTACTGTAAGACCTATCTGTGTCGCTGTGCCGTAAAGTAAATTGAATTAACATTTCAAAAAGTGAAGAGTCATATTATAATTTGCACTATCAATTAGTAGTAACTTGTAGTTTCATTAATAATTAATTCAGTTACCTTTAAT
The DNA here is from genome assembly GCF_040414725.1 of Anabrus simplex. Taxonomy (NCBI): domain Eukaryota; kingdom Metazoa; phylum Arthropoda; class Insecta; order Orthoptera; family Tettigoniidae; genus Anabrus; species Anabrus simplex. Next base: position 96,963,132 of record NC_090273.1, read on the forward strand.
GTTGATTAATCCTATTTATAACTACGAAGTGTATTTACAGGTGTGTGTTTGTCTTATTTTTTCACACATATTTCAGAAGTCTCCAATGTAAAAGGATTTTTATTGTATAGCCTACCATTAAATCTAAAGTCACAGACCTTACATACATAGAAATTTTAATACCAGTTACCTCGTTAGTGTTGTTCGATTTCGTGACTAAAGAAGTGTTCAACATATTCAGAGAAAAAAATAATAAATATGATGATTAACAACTCATAAGGCAATGGTCACTCACTCATCTCGTAATGTTAAGTGAAGATAATGTGAAATTATTATTAAGATATTGGAGAATTTTGAAATGCACAACTAATTGCACATCATATCGTCAGAGAGAAGTTTTGTAATTGTATGAAATATTTTCAGTCTTTTGAACACTTTAGCAATGCAACTAGCTCATGGCGACGGCGATTTTTTTTGATACGTTAGTGAATATGTTAAACTTAAACATGTCATTGTACGCATTGCCATGCATTTGCTGAATGTCACGAAGAAATGTAGCCGCAATAAATATAATTCTAACTAAAGCACAAGAGATGTGACAAAATGAAGAATAATTTTTCCCTTCGTACACACAGATTACAGAAGACTTTGTCTGACGTATTATGAAAACAGGGAGGCTGTGCCAGTGACGTGTGTTCTAGTTTATAATTACTTATCAACATGGCAAATAATATTTGATATAGTTTTTCACGAGATGAAGCAATATTAAATCTATATACGATAAATAAAGTCGTAAGGGTCAGAGGTAGATTCATTATTTATGTCTGCAAAATTTCACGATAAAATTATTCGTTTGATACGTAATGCTAATCATGTGAAAGTCTCTATTTAACGTAGACTTAACGTTCCTTGATAACTTGTACAAATCGTTCATGGAAAGTACTTTTTTTCAATTTGCTTTTACGTCGCACCGACACAGATACAGGTATTATCCCGACGATAGGAAATGCCTAGGAGTGGGATGGAAACGGCCGTGGCCTTAATTAAGGTACAGCCCCAGCATTTTCCTGTTGTGAAAATCCGAAACCATGGAAAACCGTCTTCAGGGCTGCCGACAATGGGGTCGAACCCACCATCTCCCGGATGCGAACTCACAGCTGCACCTCCCTAACCTCACGGCCAACTCGCACGATAAGAAACGAAAATTAGGACGCTTTTAGCGTTTGGATAGAACGCCTATATCGCTGAGAGTACTTACGATTAATAACTCAATTGACAGATAAGAGAGCCGTCTACATGTTGCAAAAACATTTGAAGATCTGGAAGGTAGTTTTCCTTGAATAACGCTTCAATATAAGGCAAAATTTGTGTTAAATATGTGACGTCACACGCATACTCTGTTATAAGATGGCGCTGTGTTGACTCGCGCGCTCAGCTGGAAGTTGATTTTCTCCAGCATCACTTTAATTTGAATGTTACGCCGAGCAGCTCTCCCAGCTAACTGGGCAACTCCTAAATTGACCTTAGTTTTACTCGTTATATTAAATTATGTCTCTTATTTCTCGTATCACAGTACCGAGTTATTACCCACATTCCAAGTGCACCACATTCTATTGAATAAAATTTATTATCCACATTTGTATTTTGTTCCTAAAAAGTAAATCTACAAAACAGCCTCCTTCCAATTATATTTTTCGGTATAATAATTTCGTACGACCATTTCTAGCCGAGTGCAGCCCTTGTAAGGCAAACCCTCCGATGAGGGTGATATTGTTATTGTGTTTTTGTGGTGGGGGATAGTGTTATGTGTGGTGTGTGAGTTGCAGGGATGTTGGGGACAGCACAAATACCCAGCCCCCGAGCCATTGGAATTAACGAATCAAGGTTAAAATTCCCGACCCTGCCGGGAATCGAACCCGGGACCCTCTGAACCGAAGGCCAGTCAAACTCCTTTTGTAATCTACCCTTTCAGGGTTGTGTTACGTGGTGCATGCGAGTTGAAGTTCATCGTACGGAGTAGGGGTTCGTAGGAATTTCAAAATGGTTGTGCTTTAATATATCGGTTAGTATTCGGTCTAGCGAAAAAATTTTAATATCAACATTTAAAGTATTTACAATTCCCGATCACTCACGCCACACAAATATTTATTGTACGACGTATAATAGCGGAGAAAGCTTTGAAAATTTTATTTTAGACGATGTCCTGTGGGACTACAGTTTCTAACAGAAGCAGAGGCAATTTGGCCAAATATGGACAAGAAACTGTACTCCACAATTCATTTGAAAATCATCCTCATAATGTCTCTATGTTATTTCAACTTTACATTACTTCACATTACTATTACTTTCTTTCAGAGAAAATATCAGTCGGACATGTCGTATTAAATTTAACGTAACATAAATTCACGGAGAAAATATATATTCCATGGCAAATTGTCGTTTGAAGAACGGGTAGGAGTGGTTGTTTACACATAAACGTTATTCATATTTATCTAGAACTATATACTGTAGCTGTTTCTATGTTGTAACTCTTAGAAAGTATGAGCGGACTATTTAATATAAAGCAACAAATCGTAGTTAGACTCTCAGTTCTGCGACACTGAAAATAAACTGCATGTTACGCACAGCGTGGTTGGAAGTTTCCTTAACAACTGTTACCCCTAACTTGCAATTACAATAATAATAATAATAATAATAATAATAATAATAATAATAATAATAATAATAATAACCATGTCTCACCAACAACTTTTACGGTTTTCGGAGACCCCGAGGTGTCCCAGGAAATCTTTTACGTACCAGTAAATCCACCATCACGAGGCTGACGTATCTGAGCACCTTTATAAACTACCGGATTGAGCCAGGATCAAAACTGCCAAGTTGGCGTCAGAAGGCCAGTGCCTTAACCGTCTGAGCAATTACTATGTGGAAGAGATATATAGACGTAAGAAACCTTTGAAACTTTTTCGATTTTCACAGTAAAAATTCCTCCGAAGAAACATTACACATTCGTTCCATATTTGTTATTTTTGTCTACTTATTCTGTAGTCTCTTTTGGCAATGAATTCAAATACTATATCGTATAATATAAAACTTCATAGCAACTAACATAATTATTAATTAACTCAATTGTTGGAGAATACAACACAATTGTGTAGTATTTATGTTATGAGGAAAGAGTTCAACCGTTAAAATGACGGGCTGGATACTTCTCACGCATCACAAAGTCGTAAACGTTTTCCTTTATCATACGGTAGTGATTTGATGAAGCTTTTGGTTTATTTGCGAACGTCACAGTCTCTCTTATACTGGACCTAATATTTAATATTTGAAGATATGTTTACGGTTGCTACTAAAGTTCCAGTGAGGTTGAAAGATCGTAATCGCACATATTTTTCCTTTAATATGATTTGTTAAGTTTAATTATAGAACATTAGCTACATATGCGGAGTTACGAATACAAAAGGAGAACTTAATTAACGCATGTTTGATAAAAATACATTTGAAATTACTTCATTGAGGCGTACTCAACACAAAAGGAAAAGACTTTCAAGTGATTTTTCAAATACAAATATGAATTATGTTCAGAAACCGTAGAGTTGAATCATTTTCCACTTTATGCATTCTACAATTTTAATATTTTCGAGGACTGAATATCTTCTAGAAAAAAAATAGGGAATTACAAGAAAGGTTTTCGCCAATGTAAACTTGTATTAGAAAAATCCATTTATGTCATTCGTAACGAACCACGTCATCGCCATGATTTTCGTTCCCTTGTTCAAGGGTTAACTGATTCTGGATGTTAATCATTCCTTCGAAAATCTTGTTCCGCGGTAAAGGAACATACGATAATTTAATAATATCGGTATTTTCACGGTCATAAATAAAAATTGGTCTTTCTATGTTTTAAGTTTATGTGTTGTTTTTAATTTCAAATCATCTTCGTTGCACAGGTTTGCTTAAGCAGCTGAAAGAAATAGAAGTGTACAAACGGAAACCTTAAAACAAGGAGAAAATATGTTGAGTTTGCTCTTTATATACGCAGCTGCATTGCTTGAAATCTTTTCTCCCTTTTCGTTAATGCATGTTATACCATTTACCTTGTATTTAACAGGCCACTCAGAAATCGGAGATAAGTCTCGCGCTCCGCGAGCTAGAAGCTCTACCCTGCATTACGGCGCACGTCTAAACGAAACTTATAACAGGTTATCAGACAGCAATGATATTTACAAACTGCTTCTTAATTTAGCATGCATAGGAATTGCGATCACCTCTAATGATGCTTCAGAGTGTTTTAGCATTATAAACTTCATAATATTCCGGAACATCAAACAGGTACTTATCTTTGTTACAGTACAATTGAATAAAATGTTTTCGAACCTCACACATTAGGATGCAGAGAGATGAATATGCTTTTACCTTATCCGCTTCAGTGTAAATCCACCCAGCGTATGTTTACCCGCATATTATATCGGGAGTGGACAAGTGCTTTCTAATGTAATGATTTTTTTCGCGCAATAATTGAACAGATATGACCTAAAATACTCAATGCACTGACGGAGGGCGGTCCTGATAGTAATTGTAAAGTATTTCAGACACTTTACAATTTTTGGTGTATGAATGAATGAGTTAATGAATGAACAAGTGGACTATTTTCCCTTGCCATTCACAACAGTTGACTTTCGTCCTTTCTTATCCGTTTGCATAATGCCCGCGCAGGTGCAGGTAATTATCAGTTTGGGACGACGAATGTGAACCTCACTTCAAGTACTCTTATTGCCATAAACGACAATGTTTTCCGAACAGATTTTACCGCCACTCGTCCTAAAAACGTCTTAAAAACTTGGACAGGTCATCCCACAACGAATTAGTACCTTTACAAAATGTTGTTTCATAGTTAAAACAAGACACCAACCAGCACAATCAAGTTAGTTTCACGCAAAAGTTTCTTTAAGACCACAGAGAAGCTTGAAATAACAGCAAGGAAGGGTTGAACATCTTGGACAATGTAGGAAAACCTCGTCAAAAATTACCAGCTGGACATTTGGAGTACGGGATGACTTGGAGATCTTTAAATAGACTGCGCTCGGGTGTTACTAGGTGCAAGTCGAATCTTCACAATTGGGGATATTCGGTGGATTATGTTTCGTGTGGCTGTGGTGAAGTGTGTACTACGGCATATCTGCTAGAATGTCGTCTCTGTCCTGCCACATGTACTGAGAAAGAGCAGCTTGAGGTGACAAGGAGCACACTGGACGATGCTAATTTCTGGTGAACCACAATATGAAATTTTGGTGCACAGTTTATTTTCACTTATTTTCATCTCTCCTATACACATTTTTGTTCATAAATAATTATTTAACTCTGCTTCTGAAACGATATAAATAAAATCAGAAATTTTAAGGGCGCGTACTTCATTGTCTTCCAGAAATTTAAGGTTAGAATGAAAGAATTTTCCTTACGCAATTTTGCACCAAAATGATTTAAGGTTCACCTTCTCGGAAGTATTAAATACGTTTCACTCGACACTGCATTGACTTACCGATTAATGTAAATGTTGGCTCAGTTGTTGACTGCCTATGACTGTTTAATATTTGCTACTACTTCGACGCTCTGCACCACTTCAGTAAGGATCATATTGTTACCTATAAAACACCATCTGTTTTACCTCTCTCGTTTATTTCAGGTTGATACGATAAATGCACACGCACACAGTTCTGTTCATCCACGAATGACCACACTCATTAATTGCTGTCTCTGTAGTTAGGCTTGTTAGTATTATCTGGGACGATTATAATCCTTATTGGCAGGCTCGTCTTACTTTCGTTCGCTAGTCCAGTAATACCGCACGCCAGCTACAGATGGACAGATACGAACGAGGGCTTCTAACCTTACAACACACGATGACTGTTCCTTGGCTCAACTCCTAGAATGTCCAATGATCATACAAACACAGTGAACTATTTAACACTGACAAATAAACAGCGACACACCTGATATACTAGCCAGCACTACAATGTTACTTACAACAACGACAGTTAACACTGCTCCAATTCTAGTCACGACATCTATTCCACACGCTCACTCCACGACTGTCGAAAGTCCACGGTAGTTCACACGCACACAGTACTCAAATACTCAATACTGGGAGAGGCCTGCCATGCCCTCAGGGGCTACGACAGGGTTGGCACGTAACATTATGTGCGGTCACTTTCTTTTACAACCTGATTTGTTCCTAATTGTAAATGAAGTCTCGAGAACGACCTCCTCGTCGTTCATATCTCCATTCCAGTTTATTTCATCCATTATCTATGCTCAGTACTCCGTACTCCAACACGACGCTCGACACACTGACATTACCACAACTGCTTGTTCAGATTCCAGTGGAACACTGGTGACAGCCAATACTGCTGCTGCCCCAGTTCAGCTACCGAGATTCAACACTCACTCCAACCCTGACTGTTCGCGTCTTTCTTTTTATAGCTCGGGCGATGATTACGGAAATATTCTCGCGATGTATTTAAGATAAGGAACTTTCTAATTTCCCGTTCCAGAATGCGCACTGGGGAACCAGACGAAGGGCTGGCACGTAACAATGTGTATGGTCACCTTCCTTCACAACCTGATGTTCACTTACTTTTAAATTAAATATCGAGAACAAGCTCCTCATTTTTCACATGTCCATTCCATGCTTTCTATACAAGTATCCTTCCCAAGTTGATTTGAGTTTACCTTTCATTGACGTGAGACTTGAATGTTTCATTATATCAAGTCCATTTTCATTCTCTTCTTAAGTTACAAAGTATATTAATTTCAAACTTGATAATTTGGTTTTTAACATAAATTACAACTGTTGTTAACCAACGACAACAATTATTTAGAATATTTATAATGATTTTTATGCTATCAGTTCTGTAAGTAAATGTTATGTAGAAAATTAAATTTATTTCACGTTATTATGTGAAGGGACGGATGCAATTCTAGGGACGAAGTGCCATGCAACAATTTTGTTTCCTGGGAGTATTTGCAGTGTTATAATCATTATACAATACCAAAGCCATTATATTAAACAGTGCTTATGGTATTATTATTATTATTAAAATCAGCATACAAATGTTCATTCATAACCGGTTTTCAGACTCTATGATCCATCATTAGTGATTACAAAATTATTTAGAACATCATGATACGACTGTTTGATTTTTATAATAATGAATTATCTGGATGATGTAATATTCACTGGTTCAACCAATGGAGAATCGAAAGGCACGCGAACTAAGGGAATACTGCTGCTAAGACTTAAACATAAACAGAAGGTAAGGAAAATAACGAACAGTAGAATGGAGCAGCCACATTTCTTAGCCATTAGCAGAATCAGGAGATATTAGCAGGAGTAACCAAACTAGAAGCAGAAATTTTACATTCTGTGTTTAGCGGGCAAGACCCATCCTCCACGACCAAGAAAGATGTGGCAGATCTAGCTCTTCATCCGAGGCGAATGGGAAAGATGTGGTAATTGAATAAACTTGGCATACGTTTTTGCTTTCTATGGATTATGTTATAAGTGAAATAGGATCATTTCCGTCCGATGTTGAGTTCGTCCCTTACCTTTGCAGAGCCTCTTATCATCTTTGCACCTGCAAAAATAGATTCAATGTGCACGAGTTGTTTCAAGGGATTCCTGTCCTTTATGACATTTGTGCTGCGGGTCAGCATCTCTCTTACAAAATCGTCACATAGCCGTGCTTACAGGCGCAACGATGATGTACTGCATAGCGGAATGTAACGTTCTGCAGTAGTTAGGCTGCATTTTCTTCAAGTATACTTTCTTCTCAACTTGTCTGCTCCGTCGAGCAGAAGTCGCTTTTTATTCCCTGCTGGCAGGGTGATTTAAGGACAAGAGTGTTTCGATCAGACAGTAATTTATCTAAACGTTGTTTCACTACGACCTAAAAAACGGGCTGACTTTGGAGAAGTAAAACTACTGAACAGCCTAGCACCATTGAATTACAAATGTACACACCAATACAGTCATCAGACCAGTATACTTGAGTTTTTTAGTTGGCCTAAATGAAGATATCGCGCGCTTGAGTGGCTCAGACGATTGAGGCGCTTGCTTCTGACCCCAGCTTGTCAGATTCTATCCTGGCTCAGTCCCGTGGTATTTTAAGGTGCTGAAATACGTCAGCTTCGTGTCGGTATATTTACTAGAACGTAAAAGAACTCCTGCGGGACTAAATGTCGGCACATCAACGTCTCCGAAAACTGTAAAATGTAGCTAGTGGGATGTAAGGCCAATAACATTATTATTATTATTATTATTATTATTATTATTATTATTATTATTATTATTATTATTGTGAAATAAAGATGTAAGACACGATATGAAAGGAACATTATTTATTTCTTAAGAGAAAATGCCATGAGAATCGCTTCCATGGCACGTAATGCCCATTCTGGGCCTAGTCTGGCTAGGACGACTAATGCCCAATTGGAGTGCCACGTGGTCAATATGACGACATATGTACCCTACCGTTACCCTTTCGTTAGTGTTTCTGATGCCCCTCGTATCACACCGCTTCTCAAATGGCCGCATGAGGCATGGGGCTCACTTTTCAACCCTCAGTTTAGAATTAAAAGCAATGAATTCGAGGGAACTGAAACCGTAGGTTCTGGATGAAATATACTTGTCGATTCCGGTATGCCGCGCTAAAGCCAGGATTTATTATCTTGTAAAATTACGAGGGTTAGGGCAACAGGCATGGCAACTATTATTTTCTTGAATATACCAGTCCGGTTAGAAAATGTGACATATACAAACGAAAGGACAAGGTGTTAACTACATGTGTGGACAATGAATAGCACTGAAATGTCGTAACACGCTAATTTGTTACGGTAGTATACAGGGCAATATGGCCTCCCCGGTGCAAAAGAATGACAACACAGTACACATAGAGTTGACATGACAAACCTGGGCCTAAAGACCCTCAAATTAGTCCCCTGTTACTGACACCACACGCTGCCAACGATGTGGGAGGCGCTGAATACCATCTGCCTCAGCATTTGCCGCACCATGTGTGAATCGGGTCACCTGTTGGCGCACAGCATTAGTAATGTCCTCTCGTGTTGCAAACCGCCTACCACGTAGTGATTCCTTAATCTTTCGAGAGAGATCAAATTCACAGGGCGAAATGTCGGGGAAATACGGAGGGTCCTCCAATTCTTCCCATCCCCAACGTCGCAGTAGCTGCCCTATACACTCTACTTTATGAGGTTTTGCATCGTCGTGCAGGATTATTGCACTGTCCACAAGATCCGGACGTTTCTCCCGAACGCCACGTCGTACCTGTAACACTAGGAAGTTTCTGTAGTACTATGCGGTCACTGTTCTGCCATGTGGAACAAAGTGGCAAACAATGACACACCTGACGTCATACGCGACGATCACCATCAATTTGACTGGGGAAGGATTCTGACGGACCTTCCGCCTCCTTGGTGATCCAGCATGTCGCCACTCCGCGGACTGACGTTTCAGTTCTGGTTCGTATGCCCTGCCCCAAAAATCATCGATGGCGATTATTCGTGACAAGAATTGATCGCCGTCCTGTTGCTAGCATGAAAGGTGGTCGGAGCATATTGCATAGCGCACCCACCTTTGAACTTCCGTCAGTCCATGCGGTATTCACCGCAGTTGCAGCTCATTACGCAATATCCTGTGGACGGTGAGTTTCTCAATGTCACTTGCCCTCTCTAACTCCAGTAGCGTCCATCGTCTGTCTTCATTCAGGAGTTGCTCGATGACGGCACGTGCCACATCGGTCCACACACTGACAGGTCGTCCCGAACGTTGCTCACCACTCGTTGACCCAAATCCTTGCTGAAACTTTCCTACCCACCGTGCTACTGTTCGGTATGGTAAGGCATTATTCCCAAGGGCTTTCACTAATTCACTGTGACATTCCATCTCATTTCTCCCTCGAAGAACGGCTATTTTGATGTAAGCGCGCTGCTCAACACGGTTACTTCCATCTCGTACATTCACCAACTGACTGATTTCACAGCGCTCGTTGCGTTATTACCAGCTATCACAGAGCCATCCGTTGTTCTGCATACACACTATGCCTGCAGAACTTCCACACGACACATATACGTTTGTGATCCGTTCACATATCTAGAAGAAAAAAATAGTTGGCTTGAATTTTGCCCCAATCCTCGTATATATTTGCCTCTAAGTATTTCATTTTTCAGGTATTTCTATTAAAGTAATTTGTATTTTTATGCATAGTGAGTATATACACTACACAGGGACGTACAAACTTTCACAAACTATATGATATATACAGTAAGTGTATACAGCGTTGCCTATACTGTAGGCGCGAGTCCACGTACTTATTGACTGTAGAAGTTAGTAGTGCGGTATATACAGTATATTTGCTGGTGGTTTAACTTAGCACTAACAGGTCGAAACATCGAAGGATTTCAGCGTCGCAGGGATGGGAAAGGGACGTTTCCGTGGCCTTAAATTAAGGTACAGCCTAGCATTTGCCTGGTATGTAAATGGTATACGACAGAAATCCAACTTCAGGGCTGCGGACAGTGAGACTGGAACCCACTATCTTCCTCAATGCAAGCTCAAAACTACGTTACCCTAACCGCAAAGCCGATTCGCTCGGTACATGCTATAGAACCGGCCATAAAGTGACTGAGTAGGCGCTGATATGAGAACCACGTCAGCTGAGTCCATTGCACTATACGGTCAGCTTGCACTCAGAGGATAGTGGGTTCGAACCCCGCTGTCAGTAGTTCTGAAGATGGTTTCCCTTGGTTTCCCATTTTCATACCAGGTAAATACAAGGGCTGTATCTTAAGTAAGGCCACGTTTGCTTCCTTCGCACTCCTAGCTCTTTCCTGTCCCATCGTCGTCATAAGACCTATCTGTGACGGTGCGACGCAAAGCAAATTGCAAAACAACAGTGCTAACTTCTAAATACACAGATTTCTTCTGCTAGTGGTTTAACGTCGCGCTGACACATCGAAGGTATGGACAAGTATGGGAAACAGCTAGAATTGGAAAGGTCGCGTCCGTGACTTTCATTATGGTACAACCCCAGCATTTTGCAGTGGTGAAATTGGGAAACCACAGAAAGCAATCCTTTGGGCTGTCAACGGTGTGTTTTAAATCAACCGTCTTTCGAATGCAAGCTCAAACCCACGCCTACCTAACCTCTTGGTCAGCTCACTCTGTACACAGAGTTCCAGTCCCGTCTCAATCTTATACCTGATCAGTCTCAATTATGCCTTCAATTAGAGACAACATCATCACTTTGGTCACCAGTATATGGCCATGCTATCATAATCCCCGTACGTAAAGCAACAATAATTTCTTAAGAATTCAGATATACACATTTCTTGTTCTTGTATTTGGTTTAAATCTTGTTATTCTACTAGTCAGCGCCATTCCAAGTAGCAGACAGGTGGGCTGAGGCCCGAGGCGCCTAACTTAGAGGATGCAAAAATAACTGAAAGTAACATTCGTATTACGTAATTAATTAACGCCGTATATTATTTTATTATAACAACTATACCGGGAGGTACCCCCCAACGCCACACATTCAAATTCAGCGCCTAAACGAACCCCTGAAACTGAAACTACACCAACTTAGAACTTTACTCAGATGTCACCACTGAAATATGATGTAATTTGGTTATTGTGCTGTTGCCTAAACTGAGTGAATTTCTACTTGTTTTCCTTGACATTCATCAAGAAGTCTGGACAGTTTTCCACAGATGACACTACTAAAAGCTATGATCATGCACCCTGGTGCGAGGTATAAGAGTTATAATTTAAAGAAGTTTTGTATTTCTAGGTTTTTGTAACTGAATGATGTTCATTTATTTTTCGGTTGTCAATTTTTTCCTGTTTCTTTCCGCCAGTTTTAAATCTAGCCAATCCCTAATTTCTGTATTTAATTTTCAACCTATCACAGGGTTCTTGTTCGATTCTAAGTGTAACTTTTGAATTTTTTCCAGGAAAATTGAGAGCGTGTGGCTAGTTTAATCTTGAATGATCTCGAACCTTCCCTGACGGTTTACAAACTGCGGCTTGTCTCGTTTCTTGGCCAATTGATCGTCATCTTACTGAGCGTGTGTGTCAAAGCAGGAGGCGGGCGGCCTGTTTCATCGGTCAACAGAACATCTTCCAGGTAATGGCCACATAACTTCTTCCTTTCCTGCTACCTCCGCAGTTTAACCCGAGGGAAAGGTCCGACTCTTTAATTATGTAACCAGTTTTGCTATAATGTAAATTCTTCCGGCTAATGCAAAAACTTCATAAAATCTTTAACTGTAAATCGGGAATGGAGAGTGAATTACCCTCTCGAGCTCCCCTTCATCTTAGTTTAAGGTGACTACGTTTTAATAACTGTTTTTCATTCTGTAATGTGGTAAAGTAATTTCTATACGAGTCAGCTCCGTAGTTTGGGAATAGGCCCTGTTTCATCGGCCTAGAGCCCCTTAGGTTGTTTTAGTGTTCATATCTAGGAGTGCAAGTATACGCAACCATTCAGTTTGTTTTTTGGGCCATTTACTTAACCTGTTCTTTTCCGCAAAGGCCCTGTAGGTTCAGTACTAGATACCCCTGTATAACATTATCTTTCAATTTGTAACTTGTGCGAGTGATTGTAATTTTCTGATATTGCCTTGAATAGGCTAGAAGATACTGAGAGCCTGTTTGCACTTTTTCGAAGTTTTTTTAAGATTAAAGAGTGCCTTTGGAAGGCTAGATATTGTAATTTTGGGAGCAAGTGCTCTTGATTTGGGGGATTTCTGCCCCTGACTTAATGGTTCCCAATTTTTATGTAAACTGAATCCGGTATCTCCGGAATTGTAAAACTGGTGGCTTAAGGCCCAAAGTATTAAGGTTCTGAATCTTGGAATATTCCCAATCTTGTTTAATGATTGCTACTTGTACCTGTAATATTGTCATGAAAAAATTGTTAAGTTTGAAGTTCTGAAAATATAACCTTCAGTTTAAGTTTTAAATTCATTTTGATATTGTAGTTGGACCCATTCACCCCGGCACCTTCTTTAACCTCTTTCTGCTCCACGGGTGACCCCGTAACAACAATTATTTTAATTAATTGATTCCCTCTATTAGATTGATTTCTACTAATAGACTTAAAACCCGTATCAATTTATTGTATCAAATACATACATTCCACCCACATTCAGCATTTTCCTTGCTTCCCCCCTTCTCAGTAATAAGTGCAAAATTTAGCTCAGATAATACAATTTAAAAAACTGAGTTCTTCAGTAAGATACGGCCATTTTTATTTCTAGAAATCATCCGAATTCTCAATGAAATTTTTACAAATTTGGATCTCTTTCAAATGATTAATATTATCACGGGAAGCCTAGCTAGGCGTGGAATTGGTTTTATGAGGATGCATGGTATTCTAACATTTCGTAGTGCGGTGAAAGTATCGATATTTGATATTTTAGTATGAATTAAAAGTTATTATGTGTAACACACATGCGACGCACAGGGCTGAATTACAATAACATTATCTTCGATCATGGATGTCAGTGAATGGAGTTTTCAACTACAGTAAGTCACTGAACATAATTACTATATTCGATGCTAAGATTTCGTGTTTAAAAGAATCATACTCCTCAATAACCTGATAAGTGCTTGAATATCATGAACAGCCCCGTTTAAAATTACGTAAGTTCCAAGTCTGATGCTTTGTACCTGAAAATGTTTTCCAGCTATCCGTTCAACGTTTTGGTGGCCTTTCATTGGCCTTCAGGAGCCTGGCTTACCGCTGCGTGTTTTCCTGGCTATCCACGTCCATCTTGGAGATGTCTTCATTCCATTCTCCTCTGTTGCAACCAAGTAACTATGTCCTGAATTCTACAAGATTACATGATTTGTCTGCCTGCTGCCATTTCTTGACGTATACAGTACTTTTGCATCCATCTCTTGGCACAGGCCAGAGCAAAGTGTAGCTTCCACTGAAGTCCCAGTCTCATCCATGGCTGTGACAATATGGAAACTGCTGGGGTATAGACGGTGCTGAGTAATGACATTCAGAGCACAACCAGTGTGTCTGAGTGCCATGAAAGGTGTTGCTCATAGGGTTACTTGTGCTACCATAGCAATGTCTGGTCCAGTGAGGAAAGCAATGGCAAACTACCTCACTCCTCGTCTTTCCCAGTACGCCTCATTTTGGTACTTCCATTGATTTTTGTGGTTTCCCTATAACCGCATAGCCTTTGGTGGTGCTATTTGAGGATCCAACCAGCTTCTGAGCTGATGACCTAACAGTCAGACACATGACTTGTGTGCCGTAAATTATCTCTTAAAGACTGTTTTGGAAGATACTTCTAAGGACCTTTATAACCGCCGTCTGAACTAGCCTCTTGATCTTACTAGTGTTAGCTCTGGTTTTCAGCCGCGTAGCTCATAACCTGCTGAGTACGGGCAACTCAGTCAACGGAGTTGGAAGCTTATAAAAGGAACCAAGCTTAAAACTAGCCAGAATGAGTTCGTTGGCAAGATTTCATCAGGGCTTTCTGCATCCCTAAGAATTGAAAGGACTACTAATCGTATTTACTCGGATCATGTGCTTGTTGTTCCGCATAAAATCGCTTAAGTTCCCCTATAATTTTGGCAGTCCTTATATCTTCTTACAAGAAATGGGATTTTCGATATCAAAAAACATTTCTTCTAGAAAACTTCAAAAATTCTTCCGTAAAAGTATCACTTTTATTAGCTAAAATTGTTTCCTGTAAACTTCGCAAAAATGTGCTTTGCATAAGTATGATGATGGCATCAACCAAGGCGTAATGCTGAAGCTTGTCATAATTAAGTAATAATTAACATGACGTCTTGCTTTATACATTTAATCCCAACCAATCGATATTTTGACCCAAACGTTCATCATTGATAGAGTCGTTGCACAGAACTTCTAACAGTAAAATTTGCAGAAGATTTCTCAATTCATTTCACAAGGCTGCTATTAATTACAGTCTACTGAAATTTCCTCCATCATATATAATCTTCCTACATTTTTCATAAATGAATTCTGTTCTTTATGACGACAGCAATTCACAGGAGGGTGGGGGATATCCCCGTCATGTTAATCTCAAATTACTTTTTGCAATCCCTATGACTGCTCTGTTGAATATTCATTGGTATACAGAATTTGACCAGATTAGTGTAAAAAGCGATGGTTTATATATTGACTGTAAGCCTCTGGTATCCTGCTGATAAGCAGTGATACACTAGTATACTGTAATTGTACTATATACATGTGTGTGAGAGATATATATAGACACTCGAATGTGGCTATGTAGCTGGAGGATCAAATTTAAAAGTATTTAGCGGTGCTATCCAATACCACAGCTTTCAAATGGTTGGGAACTGGGGTGCTGGGATGGGAATTATTTTTATATATAAGGTGATTAATATGTAAAATGATATCGGTGATAGCCTGGTAAAATTTAAATAAATATACACTCTGCCTCCATGAGTATACATTCATATGACGCTACCACGTCATATTTGTACACAAATACTGTTTGTGGTAAAAAAAAATGAAACTTGATATTTTTATGCTTTCAAACTTAGTTTGCAGACAAACAATATTTTACAAAATAACGTAATAGCTTCCATTAACTGAGTGTAACCCAATTCCTGTTCCACAATGAAATTCTTTTCAGATATAGAATTGTCTAAAAATAGTTATATAAATGAATAAGGTATTTATTTAAAATAATTCCTATCTGTCAACTTCTCTTGTTGTGTTTAAAAATCAGTTCTAGCTTCAGCATTCAGGGAAATGTAGTGGCAAATTTACAAGAAGTTCACTGCGTGTCTTGTACGGGGTAGTAAAGAAGAAGCGACATAATTATCAATCACCAAAAAAGGCACACTGCTTTAGTGTTGGATCCAACTATTCGTTTTAAAAGAGATACTGACAGTCATCCATCCGTCGTAAGTGACCGTAGAAGCGAGCCCTGGGATTGCGCATCGTGTCTGTGATCTTCTCTATCTTAGAGTAGATTTCTTGTCTGGATTCTCTTATGTACAAACAATTTTTGAAGTTTGGGCCAAGAATGTTGGGGAGAATCATTCTCTCTTTTTACTATAACTTAGCTAGCGCACATTTTTGAGAGAGGACAAGGCATTCTGACACAACATACCGGCTTGACGACAGTGTTATAATGGTGAATTTTGCTGTTTATAGAAAAGCCCCTTTTGTTACATATGTTCAGGGTGGTTTGAAAAGCTACATCCATTCTTTTTGCTCTGGCCACTAAGGCCTCTGTATCTAGTCACTTTGGTTGGATCCACTCACCAACGTATTTAAATACGTTGATATCCTGGTAAAATTTAAATAAATATACGCTCTGCCTCCATGAATATACATACACACGTCGCTACCACGTCATATTTGTACACAAATACTGTTTGTGCTACAAATAAAACTAGATATTTTTATCCTTTAAAACTTATTTTGTAGACAAACAATATTTTGCAATATAACGTAACAGCTTCTTTTAACTGAGTGTAACCCATTTCCTGTCCCACAATGAAATTCTTTCACGGTTTTTCAGATACAGGTGTGTATAAAATGGTCTTTTTCTACTTATTATTATTTCATTTTGACAAACTAAAGACCACTGCATGTCAACTGTTTCCGCCCCCTAGCCAGGTACTCTTCCATCCGTTGCTTTTTTCTCTCCTCTATACGCCTTTCTCGTGCTGGGCTGCGCCAAGGAAGTTTTCACAGAGGTTGTTATCCTTAGATACGCTAGCTAGACTTCAAAGTTGCACTAACACATCAAAGGATTTCGGCGTTGCAAGGATGAAGAAGTGTTAGGATTTGGAAGGAATCGGCCTTAGACTTAAGGAACAACCGCAGTATTTGCTTGAAAATGGGAAACCACGGAAATCCCGAATGCAAGCTCACAGCTACGCGATCCTAACCGCATGGCCAACTCTCTCCGTGTGATCATTAGGTACCCCAGCACTAATTCGTTCGCCGATTCTCTTTCCCGCCGGATTTGATTGTCCAGTTTTCCGCTGGGTTACTCGGCTTAACATGGGCACTTCTCGTAGGTTACGCACTAGAGTTGGAGTGAAAGAGCCTAGCTAGATTCTCGCGGTAAATCCAATATTTTCCTATTGCACATGGTCGGGGACTATGCGTTTGACTTCCATTTTCAAGATCCGTAGTCATTCTTACAGGATGGAACAACCATTTTTCTACACATATGGATCCATAAAATCTCTCTTCATCAGTTTCCTCACGATGTTGCTGGTTTCTGATACGCAATATTCTGCACCTCACTGTAGACCTTCTTCTTGGGGTGTAGCCGATGAAGTTTACCATACGGGTGATCTCCTACTTCAATGGCCAGAGGAAGATACTTGTAGAGTTTTTCGCTGATATTAACATTGGTAATGTTTCTTAGATCACACAGTACAGGGAGTCATATTAGCAAAAACGTACAGTTAAGATATTCAACTCAGTTGTGACTCAAGTATTGACGGTATGGAAACAGTAAAGGTTATTTTTTTTTTGCTAGGGGCTTTACGTCGCACCGACACAGATAGGTCTTATGGCGACGATGGGATGGGAAAGGCCTAGGAGTTGGAAGGAAGCGGCCGTGGCCTTAATTAAGGTACAGCCCCAGCATTTGCCTGGTGTGAAAATGGGAAACCACGGAAAACCATCTTCAGGGCTGCCGATAGTGGGATTCGAACCTACTATCTTCCGGATGCAAGCTCACAGCCGCGCGCCTCTACGCGCACGACCAACTCGCCCGGTACAGTAAAGGTTAAATGAAATAAGTTTCATAATGATAGATCCGTATTGAACTGTGATTACAATAGAGTAAATTAATGTATTATTATTTGGGTCCACCTTTTCAATACAAAATGTAAATAGTTTAAATTACATAAATGATTAGGGACTAGTTTCGACCTAGTACTAGGTCATCGTCAGCCTAAAGCAAAATTAAAACACAAAATATCGAAGAAATTAAACAATGTAGAGACACGTACGGTTTCGTAAAAGTACGTACCATGTGAGATATTGTGCAGCACTATGTTAAAAAATAACTCTCTGAAAGAGATTCATAATAAGTCCAGTGCATATTAAAAATATGTTATAGAAAGGAATCCTTGAGTTGCTGGAATCCTGAATCTTAAAGGAGCCAGCATATTCCAGCAACTCAAGGATTCCTTTCTATAACATCTTCTTAATATGCACTGGACTTATTATGAATCTCTTTCAGAGAGTTATTTTTTAACACAGTGCTGCACAATATCTCACATGGTATGTACTTTTACGAAACCGTACGTGTCTTTAAATTGTTTAATTTCTTCGATATTTTGTGTTTTAATTTTGCTTTAGGCTGACGATGACCTAGTACTAGGTCGAAGCTAGTCCCTAATCATTTATGTAATTTAAACTATTTACATTTTGTATTGAAAAGGTGGACCCTAATAATACATTAATTTACTCTATTGTAACGGTAAAGGTGTCAAAACGTGTGTCTTGGTGAGCTCTGTCAAATGTTATTCACGAAACACCCGTAAGAAAGGGACAATGTTTAAAAATGAACTCGTTCCACAATTATTATCCGATGTTCATTTTAAACATTGGAATAAATAGATTTAATGTTTGATAAAATATTTGTGCACCAGATGATTTAATTTCGCTAGAGTAAGGTCTCCAGTTCGATTTGAAGGGGGCATGTACGATGTGACAATACTCTTAGCTTTACTACTGGTAGAGTTAGTCAACCAATGAGTTTCCGGTTTGAGGGTATGTTATCTAACAATGAATCACGTGAGTATGTCATGCTCCATTATGCCGCCAGCACTTAAACGTCGTTTCGTTGCAAATAATTAGAAAAGTGGTGAAATATAGAGATGAACTGTGACTGAGTGGGCGTTCGGATGAAGAAGTCGTGATAGTAGAGCGATCAACAAAGACTATTGATGTCCAAAAAGTTCCCCTTTCCACATTTCATGAAGGGACATTTTCATTTCTCGGTTGTTTGTCCAAAGGATTTTTTTCTGGATGTTGGGATCGCAGTGTCGATGAGGTACGCTACGTTTGACGTCTTGTCTATCAGTACAATAACAGGCCAGTTGTAAATCCTCATTCTATTGGTCTGTATTTCCCTACTCTGGGGCACTTTCTGCTCCTAGTTGTCGCAAACTAGTTCCAGAAGTTTCGATAGCAAGGTGTATGGTCGGTTATAAAATGTTGCCCTAACTTATCCCCTGATGAATTACTTCAGTAACGTGGATTTGCTCAACAGAGACTAGTGTAGAGGGGTCACTTATGATTTCCTCTATACATACTCTGTCCACGTTACACATTCCACTTAGATGATCTGGTAGATCTTTGGACTTTGATGATGTACCGTCAGTAGTTATTTTTGGATACCAGTTGGTGTTATATGCCACCAGGAATACTCCTGTTTGGCCTAAAATATTACCCTCTTGGAACTACTCACGCGACGCGTCAGAATTACTGGAGAGAGCTTTCCGTCTTTGCAAGAACGTTTACGAGTTCCTAACCCTTTTCCTTTGCTTCGAACTTTGACACTACGAGACCATGGTAAGATCTTCGGTACTGCAGTATATGCCTAGGTATGCTTGAACATGGTCAAAAAGGGACAACTCAGAAATGTGTAACTGAAAGAATGAAACATCCTGAGAAAATTATGAGCCCCATTAAAGAGAAAGGTGAATACAGTTAGAGAGCATAACTTTAGCCATGAGAAAACTGAGACTTATTTTCCATTGTCACATTGTCAGGAAGGACAAGAGACTTCAACACTCTTTATAGATGGAAGGAGTCAAATGCTAAATAAACGATACTGGTTCGAAAATACCTGGAATTTTAAAATTGATCCCAATAATTTATTCAACAAGGATACATTTAAAATGCTGATCAGAACATCCGACACTCTCCAATCACTGACAGCTAAAACATTGCGTCCTGGAAAGGGAGTGAAGTGGACTCAGGAAAGGAAAGCAACCCACAGCACAAAGATGAAGGAATACTGGGCTAAGAAGAAAGCTCACCGGAGTCAGGAACCACGTGGTCCAAGGGGCCTCAATGAAACAAGTAGTAGTATAGGAATAAACGAACGTGGTGGTGGTGGTGGTTGTCGTTGTTAAATGGAAAATCGAATAGGATTACCTCTCTCATTTAAGATATAGCAAAAGTTCGGACACCTAGAAGGAGGACTCATTTATATAATATATCAGAATTGCCATAAAGGCGGAAATTAAAGTATTTTTTGGTTTAAAAAAAATAAAGGTGGTCATTAAGTAGAATCTAAACGAGATACAATTGTACATTCGCTCAAATAAACAGTGAGCGAATAGTATTTTGTAAGTCCTTCGCAGGTATATTTTTGTGTATTTTGGTCAGAAATAATTTAATCTATAGATATACATATACTGTTTGTTGTACGGTTTGTACTTACATGGGTGGTGAATTATATTTTGTTACTTATTCTGATAGAGAATTAAATATTATTTTATTATTTCTTAACCTCGCACCGACAGGCCACGGTGATCTTAATTAAGGTGCAACCCCAGAATTTGACTGGTGTGAAAATGGAAAACCAAAGAACACCATTTTCAGGATTACCGATAATCGGATTGGAACCCGCTATCTCCCGAATGCAAGCTCACAGCTGCTCGACCTTAACCGCACGGCCAACTCGGTCGGTTCTTTATCTTTTTTTTTGAGTGACTCTACATCTGACTGGCACACCTATCTCATTTGGTAATGTAGTGAAGGCATGCAAATTCTTGAAACTTACTCACTTTTAGCAATCTGATAGAAAACTGGTATATTCTCTTTATTTTAGCATTGCGTGTATTCCTCAACGTGCATATCACAAATAACGAGATTATAATAACAAGCTAGTTCCAAAGCAATTACCCAGTTTCTGTTATCTATATTAATCACATATGCTTAAATAAACAGTATCCTATGGTCATTAGAGGAGATTCACTGTAATTATTATTCGACTAATGGAGTTGATAAACAAAGTTATTGTCTGACACAGTTTTAATGTCAAAATTATGAATTTGTTCACATTATACCGAAATGTTTATTATCTATACCACTATTGTGCGGTACTTAATGTTGTACTGAATTTTATTTACAGTACATATTTAATATTTATTGTTAAACTATAGGCTTCAAATTCGGAACAAGTAACTTATATATGTCATGTTGGATGTATAGCATTCTCATTAATTACTATTATATTGTATTAAGGTGATCCTTAAGGTCATGGCCTTGGACACACTTTATTTTTTATTTATTTATTTATTTATTTATTTTATTTATTTCTCCCGTCATGCCTCCCTCCCTCTCTTCTAGTGCTATTTCCCACATAAATAGTAAATAATAAAGCGACCGTGGTCTTAATTAGGGTACAGCTACGGCATTTTCCTGTTGAGCGAATGGGAAAGCACGCACTGTTTTCGAGCATTCCTAAAACTTATTCATTATTTTGATTATTATTATTATTATTATTATTATTATTATTATTATTATTATTATTACCAAATAACAGACAATACGATGTCCAAAATAATCAATCGATGACCACTGATCTGCATTTAGGGCAGTAGCCCAAGTGGCAGATTCCCTGTCTGTTTTACCTAGTATTTTCTTCTTTGGGCTGGCCCCGTGCTGTATGGGTAGCGTACCTGCCTGGCGCCCGGAGGCCTCGGGTTCGATTCCCGGCCAGGTCAGGGATTTTTCTCTCGACCTGAGGGCTCTTTTCCTATAAAGGAATATTTTCCCCAAAATTTACTATTAAATTTCAACTTTATCTACATATTGTGATCTTTCATACTTTTAAAAACACCACTCAAACTTATTTGTCTTCTATTATCTTTCCACGCCATCTCTCCACTGACAGCTAGGAACATACTACCTAGTCGAGCAGCTCGTCTCTTTTCTTCTAAGTCTTCCCAGTCCAAACTTTGCAACATTTTTAACGATACTCTTTTGTCGCAAAATCACACAGAACAAATCGAGCTGCTATTCTTTGGATTTTTTTCCTGTTCTTGAATCAAGTAATCCTGGTGAGAGTCTAATGCACCGGAGCCATACTTTAGTTAGCGTCTTACCAGAGACTTGTATGTCCCCTCCTTTACATCCTTACTACAACCCCTAAATACACTCTTAACCATGTGCAGAGATCTGTGCCGCTTATTTGCAACACCGTTTAGGGCTACGTGATAACCATCATCTTTATAGAGCTCATCTAGTTTTATCACCACTACGCCTCGAATACTCTTCTCTCTAGTTGGTTCCATTACTCTCTAATTCAACTGTCCTTCCCAAATCAATTTATCATTGTCCGACACGTTGGATGAATGGTCATCGTACACGCCTCCGGTTCGGAGGGTCCGGGCTTCGATTCCCGGCCTGGTCGGCGATTTTAACCTTCAATGGTTAATTCCAATGGCCCGGTGGCTGGGTGTTTGTGCTGTCCCCAATATCCCTGCAACTCGCACATCACACGTAACACTATCCTCCACCACAATAACACGCAGTTACCTACACACGGCAGATGACGAACACCCCCGTCGGAGGGTCTGCCTTACAAGGGATGCACTCGGCTAGAAATAGCAAAACAAAATAAATATACCGGGTGGTACAGCTGCCCCTTTTTTCCCGAATATATGCAACCAGCTAGGACGTAAATGCCTCTTAGTCCCATCTTGCGCAACACCTTACAGCAATGTTATGTGCAGTTAACCCGATGTAGACTTCTCCGCACAATGGAAAAATGGTACAAGAGGCAGTAAGTGAGGTCCATCTCAAAAACACTGTACCATTGTATGTAGAGCGGTGTCCAATACTCTACTAATTTTTACGAAATGTTACTATACTGTACAAACCATAAACACGCCCATAGCTGTCGGTAGAGAATTGCGCACCTGATTGGTCCAAGAGGCCATTTTCTTTTGATAGAAAGGGCGGTCGTGGTATCATAGAAAACGTGATAGGGTAAGACCAATTACAGACATGTCAATGCACCACCATTTTGTACAGTCTCATCACATCAAAATTGATAGAAACGTGTTTTGCACTGTAGTTTATAATCTGTGGCACGCAAATGCTGTACAGCAGATGTGATAGCTTACGCCATGTAATTACTACCGTTAGAGCCATCAAAAAAGGCATAAAACGGGACCATAAGGCTGTAACTCATCAGTAACTTGTCGAAGCGGGAACGTCCGCTCTCCTCGTGAATACGGAGTTACAAGGATGGCGCTTGTGCGTTGCAAATAGCTGCGCGGAATTACGTATGGAAGACGTACCGCGATAGGTTACTTGAAGCAGGAAGGGGTCCAACCATTCTTGAGTCATGCATTTTTTAATGTCATTTCGTTTTCGCCTGGGCATCGTTTACGAAGACTTTTCTGAAGTCTCCGATATTCTTCTACGGAAGTTATAATAAACAGGTATCATAAATATCGCCACATACGCACCGATTGTGAATACCACCTGAAACATAACGCTGGACTCATTCAACCAAGTAACGCGTAGAAAATGGTTGCAACTATCTGGGCGTAAGAGAGACGCGATTCTTTAGTTCACTGTGGTGTTTGCACATTCGAGTTCAGAACTTTGAACATCAACGATCAGTATCGAAGCGATAGCCTAAGTAATTCCATTAGTACAGAGCTACGAGACCAATTCTTTGTCGCCTGCAGTGGCTACATGGCACCAATCGCAGCGAGCATACGATATGTTAGCGGGCATTTAGAGTTCGAATCTAGTTACGAGCTTTTCAATTGTATCTTTATATTATACTTGTAAGGCCATTCGTAATAAATATTTAACGTTCTTAAGTCTCAAAAGTAATTTGCCACCTTTAGAAAGAAAGCATACATACGAAAAGAATAATAACATGCGACTTCCATATGGCAAACGACTACAGGGAATGAAGCGCAGTGCACGTGTTGTCAACATTCTGACCCACCCATTCAACCAAGCAACTGCGCACGTTCGACTGGAAGACCAACTATCAGCGGTCTACACTTCATACGAAGGGCACATGAAACAGCATATCGTACTCCTAGCAGCAACGTGTGAGCACGTACTGTACGGTTAGCACGAAAGCAAACATTATGTATTCACGGGATGATTATGTGAATATGGTACTACTTTATGGAGAAGCAAGGCAAAATGCACGGGAAGCCAGACGCTTGTATCAAGAACGATTTCCTGGACGAAGGCTGCCAACTGCAGATACATTTCGACGTGTTGAAAGACGGTTGCGTGCAACGGGGTCATTTCATACATTACCCCCCGTTCGGGATGCTCCAGTGACGTCTGGAAATAACGACGAAGCTGTTCAAAATGCAATTGCATACAACCCGCACACAAGCTCACGGGCCATAGGAAATGAACTGAACATCAGTCATGTATCTGTACTGCGAATATTGCACCACCATAAATTCCACCCTTTCCATCAACAGCTGCACCAGGAACTTCACGGAGATGACTTTCCAAAACGGATAGAATTTTCGCAATGGATATTACAAAGAGTTGAAGCTGATGCGAATTTCTTAATGGACATTCTCTTTAGTGATGAATCCAGATTTCACAACAACGGAACTGTTAATCGTCACAACTTCCATTACTGGAGCGTTGAAAATCCTCACTGGATCAGGGGAGCTCGATTTCAGGTACAATGGGGCGTCAACGTGTGGTGCGGGATACTAGGTGACAAGATAATTGGACCATATTTCTTCGAAGGAAACCTCACGGGACGACGCTATCTAGAGTTTCTTCGTGAGTACCTCCCACTCTTATTGGAGGATGTGTCCCTTATGACACGGTTACGGATGTGGTTCCAACAGGATGGAGCTCCCCCACACTGGTCGTTGGCAGTACGGAACCACTTGCATAGGACATATCCTGGACGATGGATTGGACGAGGGGGTCCGGTCACATGGCCGGCTAGATCACCTGACCTTACTCCACTCGACATTTTCCTCTGGGGTTATTTAAAGGAAAGAGTCTATGAGCAGGAGCCTGAGAGCCCGAATCATTTACGGCGACTCATCACGGAAGCCTGCAGGCAGATTCCACCACATATGTTGCAGCAAGCAAGAATGTCTCTCCTCCACCGTGCTCAGATGTGCATTAACGAAGCAGGTGGTCATTTTGAACATTTGCTTCATTAATCGAATGGCCATGCATAAGCCCATCGCACCGCTGTCGGTACAATCTCACTTCATTGCAAATAGCTCTTTTAAGAGCTCCTTAAAAAACAAACATAGCTGAGTACCTGCACTATGAGAACTGATCATGATTTAGATTTGTCGTCAACAACACGACTCTCACGAACATCAACAACGCAATAAAAATATTCGTCGTACACAGGACTCGAACCGCCTACTAACGAACACCGGTACTCTCCTCTAACTTCTAGCAAGCTCGGCTATCACGGGGTGCTGTTTAGCGCTGTTGTGTTGCTGCTACTTCTAGTCATTCACCAATAATATTCTCTGTACAGGACGTTTCTGCGACACATAATTTTCACGATTCTTTACCATCAATCGGTATTTTATCATTAATGATGATCTGCTTAACACGAATAAACGAATTATGGAAAGCGTTGTAAGAGCAGGTATTGTAGTGAGTAGTCAAGGCCAATATTTTTAGGTTCGACTATAATCAGCGGGTTGCATAAAACTGCGTGAATAGGGGCAGCTGTACCACCCGGTGTATATATATCATTAATTTTTTTAGTCATGTATTCTGACATTCGCATAACCTTCCCAGTTAACTTTTGGTAAATTGAAATCTCGCGCTACAATCACGGTCCTTTCTGGGTCGCTCCCCACGTAGCGTCAGCTTCACCCCTTTAGGGTGGGCACAAACCAAAAACATCAAGTTGCATATCATGTTTAGAGAAGAGACATCTAGAGTTCCTTTTTTGTTTGTTTGTTTTTGTTTGTTGGTTTGTTTGTTAAGAAGGAAGCCATATTTCTTCAATGTCGACTCAGTTTGTATAAATTTAAATTTTCAGTCTGTTGAAAACACGAATTATAACACATATAACACTATAAAGTACCTGTAAAAAATACGCACTTTGAAACAAAGTATGACATGTTTCGTTCTACAAGAACATCCTCAGATTATATCAAATTATTTTAAATCAAGCCCAAACAGGGTCTCTCATATAAACTAAAACCGTTAAAGCGGTGCTCCTTCTCTCCGAAACGTAAGCTGCAGTATGGGAGGCGCGCGCATACTTCTAGACCTTGCAAGCAGCCTGCACGTTTTCGACCTGGCAAGCATCAGTCGCCAGTTTGAATCTCAGCTGCTAACATGGTGAGACTGTTATTATTTTACACCGTATTTTCGTATGTAGAAGTTTTGGTTTCATCTGTGTGAACTGTCATAACTCTCGCTATTGGTGTGCAGAAAATCCTAATGGTGTTTATGAAGTCCCTCATTAAGAAGATTGGTGTTTGGCGGGCTGTTCGTGCAATACGAATAAGAGGGGCTATTTCTTTCGAGACGACATTAAATGCAGAGAGGTGCCAAGATGACATTTTGATGCCTTTCTTCCATCAATTAACGGAAGAAGAAAAGTCACGTGGGTGGTTTCAACAAGATTCAGCCTCTGCTCTTGCAGCAGAAGATTCCCTTCTTACGATCCCGGAAGTGTTTGCAGACAGAATGATCAGTGCTGGTCTGTCCTCCCCCCCCCCCCCCCTCGTTCTCCAAATCTATCTGTGTGTAATTTTTATTTATAGGGTAAACTGAAAGAAAAAAGTGTATCGAACAAATCCTCAAACATTGGAAGAACTGAAAGAAAACATTCCCCATGAAATCAGAATCACTACAGTGGCAGAAGTCACTCGTGTCAGCCAGAATGTGGTTACCAGATACAATTCCTGAAAAAAACCAGGAAGGACGACACTTTCAGCATCATTTATAAGGTAAAATTCCAGATAAGATTGTATACACGCTTAAAGCAGGGCCGTCGCACGTGACGTAAAGGGGGAGACCTAGCTCAACACGGGAAAAAACAGGCCAACATTCATTCGATTGTTATATATGCTACAAACGTTGTTGAAAAATTCTGCACATATCCCAGTATTGGCATGCTTCCTAGCAATCAGAAGCAACTGAAATAATGTCAAAATTCGAATTATAACATCTTAAATTAAATTTCCCGCCTTTTTAACAAAATATCACTCTTTCCCTTATACGTTCCAAGTTTATAAGAATTTTCGTACTTTTCCTTTTTTAAAGTGTATATCAAACCCCCACCTACAAAATGAACCTCAATCACTAACATAGATTGTGATTTAGATATTTTTGTCGAGTTTTTATTCCGCGCACCTGAAAATACTAAAAATAAATATGTTATATAAAATCTAATATAAATCCCATTGACGTGAATGAGGTACAGATTGTAGTACAACACTATGGGAGGAAACCCTGAAAAAAATCGTTATTATCCGTAAAACAGTAAGAGAGTTATGAAGGAAACCGTGATATTTTGTTAAAAAGGCGGGAAATTTTATTTTAAGATATTATAATTGGAATTTTGAAATTATTGCAGTTGCTTCTGATTGCTAGGAAGCATGCCAATACTGGGATATGTGCAGAATTTTTCAACAACGTTTGTAGCATATTTAACAATCGAATGAATATTGGCCTGTTTTTTCCCGTGTTGAGCTAGGTCTCCCCCCTTAAGTTCGGCAGAGGCAGCTGTCGTAGCGCAGAGTACAAATACCGTGCGTTCGGTCTTAGTTTATGTGAAAGACCCTGTATATATACAATATTGTTTACGATGCGTAAACTTGCCAGTGATTGAGTGTTGGTATTATTAGGAACAAGTAATAACAAATAATGATTTTAATGGTCTCAAACTGTCACATTATTAACTTATAGGAATGTTCTGCACTTATATAAGCTGCCGTCGGTCATCTTCAACAACTTCATCCAGGCAGTGATTAGTGACCTTGCCCAGTCTTACTAGCTAACCAGAGGGGTGAGTGGAAAATTCTGTGGGCAATCAACTCTTTTACATGGTGAGGGAAGGGGAAGTAGGGGAGTGTTGTGGGCCTTGATTCTATACATCGCTTATTATTCTCTACAATAGAGAATGAGTACTCCCTAACCTCTCAAATATATCCTGTCTCTACACTCCAGTTCAGGGAGAAATTTTCCACATCCATAATAAAACGATTCAAGTCATATTAAAATATCCGGTAAATATACAGAGTATTTCCAGAAATGTTTGAATAATTCGGTGGGGCGGGGGGTGATGGTGCACCATAAAATTTCCCTATGAACATATGCCCTACGGTACTTTTCAAGAAGTTATACAATATTCAAATTTTAGTGATATATTTTAAGCTGAGGAAGACGTTTAAGAGATGAAGATCAGGCAATGCACTATTTTAAATCTCCCTCTTTGCTGATTGCCTATTAGTGATTATTGAGTTTTAAGTTAATTAGAATTCAATCTCACTCATGTCACAGTGACGGTGCCGCAAATTGCCTTTAAGAGCGATAAAATTGGAGTATCTCTTTTAATATCCCCGGCTGCGGTAAGCCGTTTATGTACCAGGATAGAACGTAACCAACGATAAAATCCACAATGAATTCAATCTCATTTTTACTAACGATGAGACCGAAATTAATGGTATGAGCCTGCAATAAAAGTCAAAGCTCTAATTTATTATTCGTGAAGTAGACTCCGGAATATATTCTCCACAGAAGCTGAAATGATCTCCACAAAGCAAGGAATCCTATAAGAATAGAAGTTCAAAATTGGATAACAGTTTTCCAAGAAATAAAAGGGGAAACACATGTTTATTATGGCTTACAAAAATGGCTAATAATTTGTCATTGATATGGTCATTTGGAGGATTCAACTTGTACGTCATCATCAGAGAGGGAAATCAATTTCAACATCCTTACCCAGAGTTTTCTACAACTTCCGAATACAATGAGATAAAAGTAGTTCGGGCTATTTATTTCGCAACCTTTTCTCAATAATCTAGGATGGGTAATAATGTAAATTAAGTTTATGTTTACAGCCAGATGTCTTTCCTGACGTCAACCCAAAGGGGTGGGTTGTAAACCCGCGATGAGAAGAATTCTGAGTGGGAAGGGGAACAGGTAATGTTTGGGCGTAGATGTTGGCCAACTCTTAGTATGGAGAAGTGGCCAGCGAATTCCAAGTGGTGTTCCTTTGTGCTCTTACTTCTCCCTCACCCCCTTCCCCTCCCTTTCTTCTTTGTTCATAAATCCACTCTGTGCGCTTTGCACACATTCTGACTAAACTGTTTTTTTCTAGTCAAGGAAAACAATTAATTAACGTAATTTCATTGGAAAGAAATGTGCACGATGCAGTCTACTACGTTTGATTTGGGTCCATTTACAAATTTATTTACGTCACACCAATACAGACAGGTCTTATGGCGACGATGTGGGAAGGTACAGCTCCAACATTTGCCTGATGAGAAGATGGGAAACCACGGCAAATCATCTTCAGGGTTGCCGATAGTGAAGTTCGAGTCCACTATCTCACGAATACTGGTTAGATTTTGATTCAATTAAATCACTTACTATCATACATATATTCACAATCTCGCTATTCCCATAGTTAAAGTCAGTCAGATAATAATCCTAGAATAAATATGGCCATATGAAGGAATACAGTATGTAAAGAAATGTATGTACGTCCAACCCTTGTCACGTTTTTCTATGGGGTTTGGTATGAAGTGGGATGAATCTTCGTAGCGAGTTTTTATGAGCGGATGCCCTTTCTGACCTCAACATCAGAGGGGTTAATGAGATGAAATGAATTACGTATATATAATAGTAGGAAGGGAGAGGGTGAAACACATGTCGGCACGTAGCCTGCTCCTGTCGAATAACACCAAGGGGTTCTGCTGAAAGCTTTACGTCTCCATCCGACGGTGAAAAATCACCATCAACAGCGTCATATGTCATCACTACATATGAGCACTGCGGAGAAGTTTGGAATTGACTTTGAGTAAGTTGCATTCGTAAGGTTAGAAATATCCCATACAGATTTCTTGCTTAAGTGCCAACAAATGATTAACTCACGTTGAAATTCACCGAGTTCGCCCGACTTGCCCAAGATGTTGTTCTGTAGTCGCAGTGTGCAATACAAACTTTCCTGCCTCGTTTTATGACGGTGCAATGCGTCATTTGTTGTTGTTTACCACTGTGTGCCGTAATTCAACCGGCAGGACGACCCAAAGGAGAGCGGGCCAGGGATCTGGATATAAATGTAAGGTCCAACCCAGAGGTTTAATGTCAAGACCCAATTCCAAACAGCTTGACAACAACATTTATTCACAGACAATGGAAAACAAACAAATTCGGAAGCGCTTGGAAACCAACATATCTAAAGGAGAGTTTTGACCCGTTTCCATTTCTCATCCTCGTAAAACCGAGGAATTCCTCTCCTCCTATAAATGGTCTAACATAACGTAACCTGCGCACCTTGGTACAAAATAAATGTCTGACTAATCACTACAGAGATATCCTGATCCTTTTGATCAGATAGAGAATGTCCTGAGCTTGAGAGAAGCACACATTCGGCGCGCTGAATACAACAATGAAGCGGTTAAGTATAGAGTGGTGTATGTTCAGTACACGTGGCCTTTCACCGCACATAATACATACCATCCACTATGAATCATGATGATGGTGAAAACAAAAGACCGAGAGAGAGAGAGAGAGTAAACCGGATAATTATGCGAAACATTTTATTAAGCGGAAGAGAAACAATAGCCATTCGTACACAAAGAGAAAGGTTGATTTTGTTTTATGAAATGTGTTTCAAAAGCGTCAACTGTCAGTACAATAAAGACCTTTCTAATGTAAGATAATATTTTCCTTCAGAATATTGCAGGATCTATTTTATTATTTATGTTTCCAATATTTCCAATAGAATTCGATTCATGTGTATTTTGGTGATCATTAATAAGATTTTAATATACTATAGTTGGAAAACTTGTTAAAGAAAAGCCTACTTGCATCAATATTACGGGATTGAATATATATCAGTTACTTTTAACATTGTGTTGTTATAGTGTATTGCAAATGGTCATCTAATTGTAAAGTACAAAAAAGGAATTTTTTAAAAATTATCCTTATCCCACTAATTTAGAGATAACTGAAGCCAGAATATTACTTTCAATTACTCTGCTTTATTGAGTTTCCAATTAATAAAACGCAAATAATTTTTCACGGAAACATTTTTTTTTTCAAAAGGAATTGAAACTGTGGCTATTTTTACCTGAAAACCTATAAATTACCTAGAATTTACAGCGAAACCAAAACTTTAAATATTTCAGAACAGAACAATTTGATTTACTCCACTTAGTGAATATAAAGTTTATATGTACATATTTATTTATTTAGTAATTTTTGCGGGATATTATTATTATTATTATTATTATTATTATTATTATTATTATTATTATTATTATTAAGCAAGTGTAAATTTACAGTTTTAATGTGGCCCTAGATCGGTACCTAGAGTTTTACGCGGAATATTCATTACAGACATATGACTTCTCACTTCAATAAAAACTCGCGTGCATTAGTTGTGGTTCGAACCGCGCGTTTGTTGTTAAAAAGCTAGTGACTATGCCAAACAAAGTCTGATGGACCTTGGCCTACTAAGAGGCCACTGCTCAAACCGAAGGCGTACAGATTAAGAAGTAACGAGTGGTCAGCGCAAGGAATTATCTCCGCCGTTATTTTTAACACATCCGCCCGAAGTCGTTGGTTCCCTTAGGTGTTGGGATATTTACCGCCACCCGGCACCTTTAGACTTGGGACTGGACAATGGTGGCGATAAATAAGGCATTATTATTATTATTATTATTATTATTATTATTATTATTATTATTACTGTTATTATTATTATGTTATTTTGTTTTTCGATTAGAGCCTCTATGGACTGCGTGTTAATAACCAATCTCATTTTCAGTGACTGTATCTTGTTCATCTGCCGCCTTTGACGTCCTGCCAGTAGCACTTGAGCCCTTCGATCAGTGCTTTCTTCCGCTGATTTCGTAAAGGGCTTCTTCGTCTTCTGCGTTCTGTCTCCACCATAAAACCCTGATAGATTTTCACGATCCTTCTGAAACTAACCCTGTCATTGATTTTATACTCCGTAATGCCACCTCTCTCAGAACTTTCTCACACTCTTAGAACAATCTCAACCTAGATTCCTTTGGTTTCACAAATTCCAGATTTTCTTTGTGGGCCGGTCATTATTCATACAGAAGATGTGCCCATAAAGCAGCAATCTTCTCTTTCTAATTGTTGTTGTTGTTATAGGTTCCATCTTTCTGTATACTTTTTTACTAGATTTCAGTCGAACCTGTCCGTCAACCCATTTTTTTTTTTTGCTAGGGGCTTTACGTCGCACCGACACAGATAGGTCTTATGACGACGATGGGGTAGGAAAGGCCTAGGAGTTGGAAGGAAGCGGCCGTGGCCTTAATTAAGGTACAACCCCAGCATTTGCCTGGTGTGAAAATGGGAAACCACGGAAAACCATTTTCAGGGCTGCCGATAGTGGGATTCTAACCTACTATCTCCCTGATGCAAGCTCACAGCCGCGCGCCTCTACACGCACGGCCAATTCGCCCGGTCAACCCATCTGTTGCCCAAGATGTTTCGTAGCAGCCTGCGTTCTCTTTTAAGTAGCTGATTGACTTGTCCTTTACGATTCACGCACAAACTCACCGAAGCATATCAGCCTTCTGGTCTAACAACAGTGCTGTTATGTCTTAATTTGGCTCCGAAACTCAGCATATAATTATTTTAGTCAATTAGAATGTTCGCTCTATTTTCCAGATGCCGATATTGGTCGCTTCTTGTTCTACCCCATTCTTTTTGATTACTTCACAGCTTGAAAATCACTGTACACTGTAATATAAGCACTCAACCAGGCAATATTTACATAGTTCCGGTAGCAGCCAGGTTTTTAAAACAGTGAGTGTGTGGATGGATCGTTACGCTAAAGTGATAAAAATTATAAATATTATTGTGGCCGGCCCATAAAGCTCGCCCAAACATTAACAGTATTAAAAGAGAAACGACATTAACAGATAAACATGGTGGAGCTCACGGCCGATAGAACACTACACAAGTGTTCACGGCATCATCACATTTGCTTTCCTTTCACATTCTCTTCGCCTCAGTTATTTCATATCCATGAGATAAGTAAGGCTTTCATTTGTTGGTTAACACAAAATGTTTCGTTAATTCTATACTTCACATTCATAGTCGTCCTAACTGTTGGAGTATTCTGAGAGCATATTCGGTGGTGGTGGTGGTTGTGGTGGTTGTGGTGGTGGTTGTGGTTGTGGTGGTTGTGGCGGCGGTGGTGGGGGTGGTACTCGGTTATTTTATTATTTTATTATATCAGAAATCATTTCCGTTTTCTGATACATCCGGTTAATGAATAAAATTAACTGAGTACATCTTTCCTTAATTCCTCTTCAACAATGTCGGCCTGAAAATAATCCGATGTAATGGTCGTTTCGTTGACAAATTCACCACCTTCATAGAGAATATTGCCGGCCCCGTGGTGTAGGGGTAGCGTGCCTGCCTCTTACCCGGAGGCCCCGGGTTAGATTCCCGGACAGGTCAGGGATTTTTATCTGGACCTGAGGGCTTGTTCGAGGTCTACTCAGCCTACGTGATTAGAATTGAGGAGCTATCTGACGGTGAGATAGCGGCCCCGGTCTATAAAGCCAAGAATAACGGCCGACAGGATTCGCCGTGCTGACCACACGACACCTCGTAATCTGCAGGCCTTCGGGATGAGTGGTGGTCGCTTGGTAGGCCAAGGCCTTTCAAGGGCTGTAGTGCCATGGGGTTTGGTTTGGCTTAGAGAATATTAATGATTACGACTATGAGCTCATTGCTTTATACCTAAGGTTCATATTGAGAGAATGGACATCTGTAGTACTTGAAATGTTGAAAACCAATCACATTTCGTAATAATCTACTGACATTCAGTTCTTTTAGTTTCTTCTTCGACTGTTATCAAGTTAGCCTTAGAAATTCTAATGACAGTTAAATGCATTTTGTTCAATTGCTATTCTGACAATAATAATTCGATAACATATGAGATTTTAAAATGATCTCTACCAAAAATCCTTGAAGATATTCAGAAAGGAGAGATGATTCAAAAGGATTGGAAAGTGGACTTAATTCACCAATTACACAAGAAAGAAGACAAACAAGACGCTGATAGCTACAGAGGCGTAATATTTCTGCAAGCTCCTTAGAGAATATTCTCCAAATTCTGTTCCATAAGGTAGAGACGATACATGAAAGTCAGTTGGGTGAATATCAGGGTGGATTTTGAAAAAGCATGTCACATTCGGAACAACAATTTAATTTGAAATCTATTATCAGCCAGTTCTTGGTTCAGGGTACTTACAGGAGTTCGACAAGGCTGTAATCTTTCAACTTTTCTGTTCGTAGTTTACATGGATCATGTGCTGAAAGGTATAACATGGCAGGGAGGGATTCACTTAGGTGGAAATATAGTAAGCAGTTTGCCCTATGCTGACGACTTGGTCTTAATGGCAGACTGTGCCGAAAGCCTGCAGTCTAATAACTTGGAACTTGAAAATAGGTGCAATGAGTATGGTATAAAAATTAGCCTCTCGGAGACTAAATTGATGTCAGTAGGTAAGAAATTCAACAGAATTGAATGTCAGATTGGGGATACAAAGCTATAACAGGTCGATAATTTCAAGTATTTATGTTGTGTGTTCTCCCAGGATGGTAATATAGTAAGTGATTGAATCAAGATGTCGTAAAGCTAATGCAGTGAGCTCGCAGTTGCGTTCAACAGTATTCTGTAAGAAGAATCCCGGACAAAACTATCTTTACATCGGTCTGTTTTCAGACCAACTTTGCTTTACGGGAGCTGAGCTGGGTGGACTCAGGATATCTTAATCATAATTTCATAAGTAACAGACAAGTAGCAAGAACAATTGCTGGTACAAACAAGTGGGAACAATGGCAGGAGGGTACTGGGAATGAGGAGATAAAGACTAATTCAGGAATGAACTCGATGGATGAAGCTGTACGCAAAAACCGGCTTCGGTGGTGGGTTCATGTGAGGCGAATGGAGGAGGACAGTTTATCTAGGAGAATAATGGACTCTGCTATGGAGGGTAAGAGAAGTAGAGGAAGACCAAGACGACGATAGTTAGACTCGGTTTCTAACGATTTAAAGATAAGAAGTATAGAAATAAATGAGGCCACAACACTAGTTGCAAATCGAGGATTGTGGCGACGTTTAGTAAATACTCAGAGGCTTACAGACTGAACGCTGAAAGGCATAACAGTCTATAATGATTATGTATGTATGTATGTATGTATGTATCAGCCAAATATTAATGAACACCAAAGACATAGCTGTAAGTTTTATACATTTAAGAAAGCCTTCGACTCTCTTGACAGATAAAGCGATTCCCGAATTTGTTGTCAAATCAAAATCGACAAACCGAATACGGAAACCATTTTGGACACAATATCAAATTCAAAATTTATGGCAGAATTTGCCTAGGATTTGAATCAAAGGGAAAAAGAGTACAGGAACAAGCAATTTTAGGCTGTTTTTCCAGAACTGCATATGGGCCGGAAGTGATTTTAAAAATTTGTTTTTATATTTCATAGAGCTAACCGGGAATCTCAGTTTGAAATATTTCCAGGCCCTTCACCCTTCAACTTTCGGAACAATTGAGAAAATTGCTTAATTGTACGTTTTTCGTAGTTTGGGGACACCTACTTTGTCTGCTAAGAAGTGTTTTCAAAATTAATTTCGCTTACCTGAGCTTAGATCGTACTCGCGATCGTAAGTCTCTACCACTGATCTCCCGATGCAGCCACTGACAGAATGAAAGCCTAGTCACAGGAAATGGCTTTCTATCTATCGATGTAGTAATCATGCTTTCTCTCTGAGCGCACCATAATAGAGACAACCTGTCACGAAGGGGAGAATTTACGACATCACTTTTACTACAAGGTTGTAGATAATATTATCGTCGTATCGATATTTACAGCAAAATTTTACCTGGCCTCGATTTTCGCAGCTTCATTTTGACGGATTGAGTGCGATATAAAGTGTCCCTCCATGTGACAAGTTTAATACAAGAGTAGCTAAAGGCAATTTGCGCTCTCTTATTACGGGAGACTTATTTTACAGCTAAAGTATCTCCGCTTCACTTTGATGTCTCACAAAGGTCATGTTCACCTCATCTATCACTCTGGCGGAAAGAACAGCTTCCATTAACAGTATTCGTAAGACAAGTCTTCTTTGAGTCAGCATTACTTTCTACCCAACACTCTTACGATTCTAATATTAATAACAGACCCCTCAGGAAAAGAATATTTTTTTTTTCTATAGTCACTTGATCCTATAGAATCCTGAAAGACTAAACATTTTAAACTATTTTGTCAAAAATGCCGAAACACATATAAGTTCGTTAATCGATGCGAAAAGTTATTTGGAAAAAATGGAGATTACGAAAGCAAACATTCTAGAAAGAACGGAGTGGCTGCAAAGTTTGGGTCACGTTGCCATCAGTTTGCATTCGGAAGATAGTGGGTTAGAATCCCACAGTCGGCAGCCCTGAATATGGTTTCCCGTTATTTCACATTTTCACACCATCCAAATGCTAGGGCTGTACTTTAATTACGGCCACTTCCTTCCCACTCTTTGCTTTTTCCTGCCCCATCATCCCTATGACACCTGTGTCGGTGTGACGTAATGTCAATTTTAAATATAACATACTGAAATGGTGAAGTAATGGAGAGATGAAAATCAGGAAAGGAGGCAAAGAAAGGCAATTACTTTACGTGGTCCCAGGATGACCTAAATCGAATAAATAAATAAATAAATAAATAAATAAATAAATAAATAAATAAATAAATTAAAATAATAATAATAATAATAATAATAATAATAATAATAATAATAATAATAATAATAATAATAATAATAATAATATACTTCGTGAGTTGGCTGCGGGTAACGGCCATGTTCTGGAGATAAAAAATTGTTTTTCTGTCATGTCCCATTTTCACGTCAGGCATATGCTTGGTCTTTCTAGCCCTAGTCCTCCACTATGAGATCCCATCCGCAGCTAAATCTGAGTTACTGTGAAGTTTAACCACTAGAAGAATAAAATTATTCTAATATTGTTCCTTATTTATTCAGCGTATGGCTGTTAGTTCCTGGAGTGTCGTAGGTCATCTTCTATTTGCCTAGTGCAGATTTTGCATTTGACACCGTATGGGTGACGTGCATATCTGGTTGCGAGATGATGATGATGATGATGATGATGATGATGATGATGATGATGATGATGATGAAGTAGGAAGAGGGTGAAAATTCATCTCGGCTCATAGCTTGCTAGTGTCGAATAACAACAAGAAGTCTGCTCAAGAATACCTCCATCCGACGAACGAATCACTATCAACAGCGTCTTACGCCCTCACTCAGTATGAATACTGCATAGAAGTTTGGAATTGAAACCAGGCTTTTGGCATGCAATCTGGTGATGGTAAATTGCCTACGAAGACATCTCCTGTCCAACTGGCCAACAGTCTCATCGCCAAACTTTTTCTACTATGCAGACTAGATCTGGCTAACTATGGTGTCATCGAGCAAGTTGGCTGAACAGGTTGGGTCACGCAACCGTGAGCTTGCATTCGGGTGATGGTGGGTTCGAACCGCACTGTCGGCATCCCTGAGGATGGCGTTGTGTTGTTTCCTCATTTTCACGCCAGACAAATACTATAACTAAGACCAAGATTGCATCCTTACGAATCCTAGCCTTTTCATATCTCATAGTTGTAAAACAAATAACAATGAAAACGTCGGCATCAGACCGTAAGGACTTGACGCTTTAACAATCATGGCCAGCAGGTGGGTTTATTATAATGTAATGAGATTGAAGGAAACTTGTATTTTTACCTGACTGTTGATGTAACGGATCTAGTCGTGGAACGCCAAGTTTTACGCGGATTTCGAAACATAGCAACGTGACTTTTCATTACAAAAATATATGCATAGCCCGAGATTCTATCCACGACTACACTGGTGCTATGCCAGGGACAATGCCACTTAATTATGACAACCCCGTATAACTAAGTCCATATAGCTGATATTAGGATGCTAAGATGGACCCGTGCGTGACCAGGCTGATAAAATTCGGAACGACACTATCCAATAATCTCTGCGAGTTGACACCATTCTCGGAAAAATTGAGAAAACATCACCTTCAACGACGGCCGAAAGAATACGTAGCTCTCTGAGTGTACAAACTTGCAGTAGATGGCCGCCAAGCCCAAGATGATTCAAGCCAAGATGGAAGGCCTGTGAAAGGAAGGACGGCTAACTGACTAAGTACACCAGCCTTTATTCCGTACACTCAAGGGGTAAGGCGGATTACTCTCAGGCCAGGAGATTTGTTACGATGAAGGCGATGCGGAAAAGGATATTGGGGAAGCGGCCGTAGTCTATAAAAGGAACTGTCCGGTCATTCGCCTTAGTGCAGGAGATTAGAAAACCACGTAAAGTCATTCTCAGGTCAACCGACAATAAGGACCAGCACCTTCCCGTCATCCGAATGCAGAGGTGCAGAGCCACGGTAGAGCCATGGCCACCGGCCCTCTGCTCAGTTAGTAGGTCGGTCGGTCGATTGAAATGCACAGTTATAAATCCACGGACCAGACGTGTTCACTCCGTCCGAAAGAACTGGACAGCACCAACGCCGGATAGAATCCAAGATAGAAACTACTGGAGGAGGGAGACTAGAAATGCCGACCCAATGGGAAATGGCGAATGATGAATATGCTGATGGTTATAAACAATAATATACATAAAATGATACTTGTGACGTGAAAATACTTTTCCCTTTTAGTCAGCATACCCTTGTAACTATTCTGTGCGCCATCTTTATTTACGTCCTGGAACTAGGAGTAACCATGATTGAGATTTGATCTACTGTTTCACCTGCAAGGAGTATATCCTTTTTGCACTACATTCTGCGCTATCTACAGGGAACTCCCGGAATCGTACATTGCCAGGATCGTAATTTGGTTTTAGGGGATGGTACCTCTTATACCGAATTATTCAAGTGGCACTGACTGTGCCCATCCACCTGCCAGCCTGCGCTCCAGTTACTTTGTTTTCGTCTCTAGGTCTTCTCTTCGAGAGAAACAGATCTTATAAACATCACTTGGCTGACTGCTGGCAAGGTAAGGACAAACTTCAACACGTATAGGCTACTACATTCAACGCGACTTCCCTCCTGGATGGGATATAAATTTTGTTAGCTTTAAAGAGTCGTAGGCCTAATCATGTAAATGCTAGAAGAGGACATTCGTGTTTCTCTTCTAAATTATGTAAGAAATATTAGTGTCATCTAGCAGATAAAAAGGGAAAACTCCTTTCCGCAGTATGGTTCTAGAGTAATTGCTACAACTTGAATACGATGTTCGAATGATCGTACATGGTATCCTGATTATTTTTCTCTCGCTGTGACTAGGTAGGCCTACTCTAAACATGTAACTCCTTATGAACTTCGCTTTACTTTCACCTAGTCGCAAAGTAGGTTGGGCTTATCCTCTGCTTTATCTGGGTGCTCGTGTCCCATTAGTTAATTATTCTTTATTTCAGTCTTTCGGGACCTCATTATTTGTTAAACCACAAATCATCTATTATTTTCAGCATTTTCTATATCAATTCCTTATTGCAGTTTGGTATTCATTTTCCCTATGACCCGTAATATCGAGTGAAATTAGCTCCATGCGTGGAAATACCAATTAGGATTAAGTTGTGCTAGAACTGGTTTCGTATTTCCTTATTCGAGACTGTCGAATATTTAATACTCAAACATTATTTGCGATACGTTAATGTACAAGATCGTAAATATTTGGCGAAACAAGAGTTCAAAATTCTATTCTGTGCACATTCAAGTTCCGGGCCGAATTGACATTGATTTACGACCTTAGGTTCACATTTTACTTGAAACGGTTTCTCGTATATAGTTAAAATTCTTGATATATTACGGAGTTTATTACTTTTATATCTGTTTGAGCTTCATTTTATTATGCAATTATAGTTGTTTCCTTGAAACATTTATACATTTTTATTGCATTTCTGGAAAAGAAGGAAGGTGAAATAAGTCATAAATATTCAACCAAACATTTGGCTGGTTGTTGTTCTCTTATATATCTCGTCCAATCCTGAGGCCCAGCTGTTTCCTTAAAATGAGCTCTGTTTTAATAACAATAATAATAAAGTTGAAAAGGACAATCTATTTTTTTTGTGACCCTTGATATCATGTTCAATGGGACTTCCTATTTTGTTGAATTCGAAACAAGGAACATGATTCTTTATTTCAAAAATTCATGCACTGTTCGAGATTCAAACCGCCACCGCGTTAGCGCTAAGGAAGTGACATTGCCCCACATAATGACATGCTGCCACATATATTTATTTATTTATTTATTTATTTATTTATTTATTTATTTATTTATTTATTTATTTATTGGACACTACAGGACTTAGTGTCGCAATTGCAGTAGCAACTACATAATATAAACTACAATTAACGTGGTGGTACTTATATCTAAACTATATTCTACAATTTTATCTAATCTAATCACCTAATATTGTCCAACTCGTTGGCTCAATGGTCAGCGTACTGGCCTTCGGTTCAGAGGGTCCCGGGTTCGATTCTCGGCCGGGTCGGGGATTTTAACCTTCATTGGTTAATTCCAGTGGCCCGAGGCCTGGGTGTTTGTGCTGTCCCCAACATCCCTGCAACTTACACACCACACATAACACTATCCTCCACCACAATAGCACGCAGCTACCTACACATGGCAGATGCTGCCCACCCTCATCGGAGGGTCTGTCTTACAAGGGCTGCACCCGGCTAGCAATAGCCACACGAAATTATAATATTATATCTATAATGAAAATGAAAACCTACAACCTGTTTTCCAGTCATTGACCGGGTCAGGGATGTAACGAATGAAGCAGATATATGCTGGTAGTACGATGGGGTCGCCATTCCCAAAGTGATTTATTAATGAATGATAGATGCTATGAAATGAGAATGGAGAGTGTTGCTGGAATGAAAGATGACAGGGAAAACCGGAGTACCCGGAGAAAAACCTGTCCCGCCTCCGCTTTGTCCAGCACAAATCTCACATGGAGTGACCGGGATTTGAACCACGGTATCCAGCGGTGAGAGGCCGACGCGCTGCCGTCTGAGCCACGGAGGCTCCAATATCTATAATATTAATACAAAATATAAAAGTATTTCTCTAACAATACCCTTTTAATATTATGGCTAGAAACACACGACAAAGTAAAATAACATTAGAAATGAAGCAATTCACGTACAAGCATGATATTATAGAACTTCGCCTTACAATTTCCCCTATTGTTATGACTTGATACACTGGCGCGATGAAGTTCGGTTAGAAACTCGCGCATTGGCAGACTGAAGTCAAGGCCATTATTTTCCTGAATGGCACTGTAAAAGATACTACCGAGTCCTTTCACCGGTGAGTTATCATGGACACATATCCT
Source organism: Anabrus simplex (assembly GCF_040414725.1). Classification (NCBI taxonomy): domain Eukaryota; kingdom Metazoa; phylum Arthropoda; class Insecta; order Orthoptera; family Tettigoniidae; genus Anabrus; species Anabrus simplex. The sequence goes on from NC_090273.1 coordinate 97,004,850, forward strand.
GGTTTTTCTTCATTTACAAATGTTATGTTATATCTGGAATTAAAGCGATGTACATGCTAATTTAAGAGAGACAATAATTCAGAATAATCAAAGGCATAGTTTACAATTTAAAAAAAAAATACTGCATCCTTCCGCCTGCGAATTTCTAAACTCTCCACTCCGAAATTTAAAAGGATATCACAATAGGGTACTATACGGGGATAGCAGCCAGTTTTTTACGTTGTGCATATTTTAAAAACACTTTTTTTAATTTTTAAATCTGATAGACATATTATTGACACTTAGGGTCCCAAACAATGCTGTAATAATAATAATAATAATAATAATAATAATAATAATAATAATAATAATATCATTCCAGAAATCAGAGAGTATTATCTGCAACAAACATGCATTACAATAGATGGAAACGAAATATGGAAAGTTAAAATGAGTCCGACAATGTAAATATTTCGGAAAAAACAATTCAGAAAAAAGTAATTGAATGAAAAGCATCGAAATTACTAAGATGTGCTAGAGGCTCTCCCTAAAGTATAAAGTTTGAGTTGATCTTCTCGCACAGCGTTACTTCTTGTAAAAAAAAAAAAAAAATGATGCTTTTCTACTTATTGTGATCACACCCATCTTAACCAAACCCAGCAGTTTCTGCTGTCTTTCCCTCTACCGGGCACTTACATATCTGATAAGGTAATAATAATAATAATAATAATAATAATAATAATAATAATAATAATAATAATAATAATAATGTTACTTCCGGATGCTCACACTTCTCAGGGACGCCATGAATCGGTTGCCACGAGTTTACACCAAGAACTTGCTGTTAAATACAGAATGCTTGATGAAATACTCCCCTATTTGAAGTAAAGCCCTCAAAGTGTACTGAAAAATAACGTGATCAAAATATAATGGAACCGAATAATTATCACAGTTAAGACGATTACCAACAACAGACCGGATATAGCGGTGTTAAATACGGAAACAAAACGTGTCGCTCTGATGGACATAGCTGTCCCGACCATCGGGAACCTCCAAGAAAAGTATGAAGTAGTGAGGCATATTCAAAGACTATAGCACTTTGAAGAGGCAAGAGTTGTATCTATCACCGTTTCGAATATAACTGCTATACCTAAAACTCTGGTGTAAGGTGAAGAAGTTGGATGTCAACATTAGCATTTATAAGACCACGCAGAAGACGGGGTTCATTGCCACGACTGGAACTGTTCGGAAATTTATGGGTTCAAATTATGCGTAAAAATGCAGTGTAAATTAAGGTTTATTGTGCTTTTATTTACTAACTAGCTGTTACCCACGGCTTCGCTCGCGAGGCTTTCATAATTTGGTAAAAATTTATTGTTCCTCGGTACTGCACTAAGATATCTGAAAATAACTAAAGTAAAAAACTCGCCGAAAAATTGTATTTCATTTACCCCAGAACCTCTTTGTAAACCACGTTTGTGGCATTGCCTTTTGTGGCTGAGATGACCAGGCTACTGGGAGAGACAAATTTGGAACATGCGACATGGAACTCTAAATGTGAGAAACAGTCCTCTTCAAAGTCGAGAAAAAAAGGGGGTTTCTTTATTTCTAAAGGAGATTCCAAATACCAATTCTCACGTCTGTAACATCTTAGTTTGTGTGATATAAGTATCCTCATAAAATGAATTCAACCCCTTCTTCACTTATTTTCGATCTCCAGCTTAAGTTGATTTTCCGAAAATATAAAGTAGGCCTACGTGTTTCTTTATTTTTAAAGGAGATTACAAATGCCAATTTTCATGTCTTTAACATGTTAAGTTTATGAGATATACTGTAGATATACTCATTTCAAAAACTGCCTCACTACTTGGGTGAGTGGTCATGTTGAGGCCTTCGAGTCACAGGATTCCGGGTTCGATTTCGGGCTGAGTCGTGGAATTAACCCTCGACTGGCGTTGTGGAAACTTTGGTACGTACATGGCGTTGTGGGGTCGAAAATGATACCATAGAATGGATGACCTCAAACACCCTTTATTTAAGTTCCAAAAATAAATACATCTCAGTTATATTTCCTTATACCTTTGTCATTACCTACAATGAGAAATTAATATCTTTACCGATTACAGTTTGTGAGATAATGCACAATTGTTTTACCGTCGCTGATTTTAGAAGAAAATCACACTCCGATGAATTTAACTTAAATGAAAACAAATTTTAAATGTTCATTGCTCCAAAGCAAATTCAAACGTACTTTTAAATATTATAGTATACAAAACTCAAAAAAAAATTATGAATTTCAAAGTCATTTACGTCATTTTCACAACCACTTAAGGGTTGGAAGTTTGACAATAAAGTTCTGACTTTGATGTCTCACTTGCCTGTTGGATTCGGTAGTTGACCACTTCTGTTTCTACCAAAGAAAGATGACGGCTGGTTATGGACGTCTAGGCTGTCCGTAAAACTGCCCTCTTCGTCTTCCTCACCTTTTTGTTCCGAGTACGTGTCGTGCTCGGAATTGTAATCTGGATCATTTTCATCTGACAGATTGCTATCGTCACTTCCTTCGGCAACTTCCTCTAAAACACTGTGATCCTAGGATCACACACTTACATGCCAGGGCGAGATGTGGAAGCCATAGCAAGGCTTACACGAAGAAAAAGTACCAAACACGCATTTCGAATGAAATATAAACAGTAAAAAGAAATTTTGGTCACGTCAAACTTCGTAACACAAACGGCGTTGTGGGATCGTAAAAGGCACCACACAATATTTAAATCAAGTTCCTGAGAAAACCAATATTTACTAAACGCTACAACTCCAGACAGCAGTTGACCTTGCACTAAGTAACAGCTACAGTGAACGGCGATAGTCAGAACGGAATACGGAGGGAGCGCCAGAGTATCTTTAAAGACCCCACAACGCCAGTCGAGGGTTAAATCGCGTGTGATTAATTCTTCTTCCTCTTAATATTCACTCAACACACCACTTTACCAACCATAACAGGAACACGCAACAGTAATTGCATCCCTACACATAGGCGTTAGGGAAGGGCATCAAGCCGTAAAACAGGGCCAAATCCGCATTTACGCATCCGCGACCCCACAGGTGAAAGAAGAAGATACTCATTTTAAGAATTCACAAGCTTTTTTTAAAATTACTTTTCGCTGCTGTAGAATCCTGGAGCTGACGTTGCCATGGTTACGGCTGTTCGTTTCTTTATCCGATTCGCAGAGCAGGGGTAGTGTGATTCCAATATCTCCATAACGGTTGGTTTTAGGGCCTTAAAACATGGTTTTAGGGCCAGTAGGGCTTACCGAGTTTTGTTCTTTGCATCAAGGGTCTTAAAATGAGCTTTGTCTCGTCCTTGTACGACAAATTCGATTTCGCCTATACTGTATTAGCCTATTTTTTATATTTCTATATCTCCCCCCGTGGCCACCCCCCTCGAACTGTTTTGAAAATAAAATACAGCCCATGTTACTCAATGGCAATGTAGCTTTCTATAGGTGGAGTAATTTTTAAAATTGGTTCAGTAGTTTTTGGGTTTATCCGTTACAAACAAACAATTTTTTCCTCTTTTTAATATTAGTATAGAAATTTGTACAATTCCTTGAATATCATTACCACGAAAGTGTTAAAAGTAAATAATAGCAATGCTAATAATGACAATAATGAGAAGAAAACAAGAAGAAGATGAAGAGGAAGAGAAGGAAGAAGAAGAAGAAGAAGAAGTGTAACAGTGTTTGTCATTATACCGTGAGAGCATGTACTCTACGCGTAATTGTGATATATAACGGTAGAATTAGCGAAAGAGGAAGAGGCATGTAGGCTTAATGTATCTTGCTTGTAGCATTCCTGGAGTGAAAGATACATACTGGAGCTGTTGCAGAGTTCCATAGCTTGTTTACATCACAGAGAGGCAGGAGTGGTGTCATGTGTCTGAAACTAATCCCAGTTTGGCTCGGTGAGATCCAAACCTCTGACTTGTTAATACGTTAATAAGAGATAATGGAAGGGAGGATGGTGAGGTTGGACGCTAAAAGGCCTCAATGACCTTCCCTCACCTTAGCCCGGCCCTACCACTTCCTCTGTAATGAAAGTGGCGGGGTGGAAATATAAGCTAACCCTGTACTACCTCATTACCACACTTCCCATCTCATCTCATCCCATCCTTGCCTAGCCTTCTAAATCCAGACCCTAAACAAGCCTGTGGTGCCTCGCAAAAGGGAACACAGAATCAATACTTCCCAAGCCACTGCACAATACGGAGATAATTCGACATACAAATAGGAATTGCTCTATTTTCTTTACCCTTTCCTCCGAAGTAAAGACATTCTTTCAAAATGATAAGAATTAACAGCACTTCAGGGAATTGTTTCTTCAAGTGATATATTACCATCACTAAAACAAATATTTTTTCATCATGACTGATGTCTGATTTTTGCATGTTTTATTGATTATTTACTTCGCGCACGATTGTGTGTTATTTATATAACATTTTAATTCATTGGATTGCTTACTTACTATTTACTTCTGTGTGTGATTTTTCTTGTGTATGTTTGAATAGGGTCTAATAATAAAGCATGGCCAAACGTTCAGGAGGCATTCCTCGGTCGTAGGTTAATTTAAAAAAATATATGGACATGATTCCGGAGACGCTTTATTTACATGCGACTGCAAGTTGATGCATGTCTCAAGGCTAAGAAGGAGTTTCATAAGCTATGCTGGTACGTTCTATTCCTGTGTGTTTCGCAAGATTATGCACAATGTACACTTGTAGAAAATGAGTTCTAAGATGGGAATAAAGCGTTTCCCGACCCATGGCCATATAACATATTTTCTTCTTCTTCTACGTGTGAGAAGTATGTCCTGAGAGTTTAGCTGTACCGTACTTTTACACCCTGTCTGAACTGTTGTTCATAGTTGGTTTAATTTCTTTTCTGTTATTTTTTCATATGAAAGAGTTTTTCTTTGTTAATTGTATGTTTAATTATTTACCTGTGTGGATTATTATTTCTTGTAATTCATACTTTTATGTGCTGTACCCTTAACTGCAATATAAACTAGCATTTTGATATTTACACAGATGGCTCTTGGATTTACAACGAAAGAGATCGTAGGCATGTGGGGTGTGCTTTTGTGGTTTTAAAGTATAGCACCGATCTCGATAGCTGCAGTCGCTTAAGTACGGCAAGTATCCAGTATTCGGGAGATAGTGGCTTTGAACCCCACTGTCGGCTGCCCTGAAGATGGTTTTCCGTTGTTTCCCATTTCCACACCAAGAAAATGCTGGGGCTGTACCTTAAGGCCACCGCCGCTTTCTTCCCACTCCTTGCCCTTTCCTGTCCCGTCGTCGTCATAAAACCTATTTGTGTACTTGTAACGTAAAGCAAATTGTAAAAAAAAAAATGTAAAGTATAGCATCGGGATTGATGCTGATGGTTGTAAATAATATTATTGTCGTATCGGTATTTACAGCAAAATTTTACCTGGCCTCGATTTTCACAGCTTCAGTTTGATGGATTGAGTGCGATATCAAGAGTCCCTCCATGTGACAAGTTCAATACAAACTAGCTAAAGGCAATTTGCGCTCTCTTATTACGGGAGAATTGTTTTACAGATGAAGTAACTCCGCTTCACTTTGATGTCTCACAAAGGTCATGTCCACCTCATCTATCACTAAGGAGGAAAGAACCGCTTTCATTAACAGTATTCGTAAGACAAGTCTTTTTTGAGTCAGCATTACTTTCTACCCAACACTCTTACGATACTAATATTAATAACAGAGCCCTCAGGAAAATAATTCTTTTTTCTATAGTCACTTGATCCTATAGAATCCTGAAAGATTAAATATTTTAAACTATTTCGACAAAAATCCCGAAACACAAGTAAGTTCGTTAATCGAAGTGAAAAAGTATTTGTCAAAAACGGAGATTACGAAAACAGATATTCTAGAAGAGAACAAGTGGCTACACAGTTTGGGTCACGTAGCCATCAGTTTACATTCAGAAGATGGTGGGTTAGAATCCCACAGTCGGCAGCCCTGAATATGTTTTCCCGTTAGTTCATATTTTCACACCATGCAAATGCTAGGTCTGTACTTGAATTACGGCTACTTCCTTCCCACTCTTTGCTCTTTTCTGCCCCATCGTCGCCATGACACCTGTGACGGTGTGACGTAATGCAAACTCTAAAAATAAGACACTGAAATGGTGAAGTAATGGAGAGATGAAAATCAGGAAAAGAGGCAAAGAAAGGCAGTTACTTTACGTGGTCTACAGATGACAGATGTTCAATATTTCCAGCAGATATCTGCGCTATACAACAGTCAGTGGATTAAGTGTCACAATTGTAATGCACGTGTATTGGGCGATTCTCGGGCTTCTTTGAATGCAATTCAAGAGAAATATAATTTACATCCAATATGAAACTAAAACAAGCTTCTTCTTCTTCTTCTTCTTCTTCTTCTTCTTCTTGTTATTCCGCCTCCTTCTACTCTGCTAGCACCTTTTAGACTTCAAGTCAAATCAAAATACTTTATTTGCAAATGAGGCGTTTACCACGTTGGTAAGTGATACAAAAAATAGTCTACATTGTTCTCAAAAACTAAATTTTAAATTGAAAAGAAGACATTTTTCCTAAAATAAAGTATTATACAATTTTCATTAACAATTTCGCTTTTAAACACACAGTTCATCCTTAGTAAATGCATATTATTTTCAAGATTGTACTCATAATATCTTCTGTAATTACGCACATAACTCATATACATTATGTAGAATCACTTTAAAAATAGTATACAATTGCTATAAGATTTAATGTAGATTGCTTTTAAAAAATACCATTTTGATACCTAACGTGCATAATGACCTGCTGCGTCTTAACCAGAGCCCCTTTTGCCACTGCTTTTCAGAGTCCCTCAAAGGCCTTCAGAGCTACCATAGCGGTCCCAGGGCCCTCAAGGTTTTCGGAGACGCAGAACTGCGGGAATATTGTCCCGCAGGATTTCTTTTACGTGCCAATAAATCTACTGGCACGTGCATGACCTATTTGTGCACCTTCATCTACCACCGGACTGAGCCAGGATTGAGCCTGCCAAGTTGGGGTCAGAAGACCAACGCCTCAACCGTCTGAACCACTCAGCCCGGCGCCATTTGAACTGATGATGATCCTTGTTGTTTAAAGGGGTCCAAAATCCAGGTCAACGGTCCCTCATAATGGTACTTATCACTAGTAAAGTAGAAACATGGTATTTGTCATGTAGTGGTACTAATCACAAGTAACGTAGACTCACGGTACTCCACACATTATGGTACTACTCAAAAGTAAATGTACGTCGCACTGGTAACGCAGATCTATGATGTTTCTCATATAATGGCGCCACTCATTGGCAACGCAAACCCATGGTGTTCCTCAACTAGGTGCACTAATCACAGTGAGCCGAACTATTCCGTGGTGTTTCCTCACATAATGGTACTAATCACAGCCCATGGTGTTACGCATAGAGTAGTGCTACTGTAAACCCACAGTGAAACACTCTTTGATGGTACTTTTTTTTTGCTAGTTGCTTTACGTCGCACCGACACAGACAGGTTTTATTGCGACGATGGGGCAGGGAAGGGCTAGGAATGGGAAGGAATCGGTCGTGGCCTTAATTAAGGTACAGCCCCAGCATTTGCCTGGCGTGAAAATGGGAAACCACGGAAAACCATCTTCAGGGCTGCCGACAGTGGGGTTCGAACCTACTATCTCCCGAATACTGGATACTGGCCGCACTTAAGCGACTGCAGGTATCGAGTTCAGTATTGATGCTACTAATCACAAACCTATTGCGTACATAATATAGTAGTACTACTCCTAAGTAAAGGCAACCCATGGTGTTCCTCGCGTGATGGTACTGCGCTCAAGTAGGTTCATGGTTATAATTCAATCATCCTTTGGTCGCCACTTTTTGTCGCCTCTTACGACAGGCATGGGATACCATGGGGGTATCGTGTTGGGCTACCCACAGGTGGGTATCCATTTGAATTCGCCCACGAACCGATCTGATTGACTAACTTCAACAGCTGATAACATGTCAACGGGGCGAGATATCGAATTATTTTTTAAATTATTTTAATTATTTTTAAAATTATTTATCAATATGACCAACACTCTAGCGCTCATATATCAGGTTCACGTTGTTTAAAACTATCCTGTATGTGAGGAATCCAACCTTAAAATATTACCACGAAGTTTTTGGAACACCTGTGTAAAAATATGACACGTTTCATAGACCCTTTAGATTGGCGGAGGCATTAAGTGTTTCCCAGATTCTCCTCTCTCAAATCTATTGAACTCCCGGGGCTTACATGTTACATAAAATGTTTACTCCTAAAAATTTCAGGATATCCTTGGAAAAACCTGCCCCTTTAGACTTGACTGGTTCTTAAAAGCTTAACTCTTTCTTTACTGGGATGTTAGTGACATGAAAAGACGAAGACGCGAGATATTCCGATAGAGTCACTGTGGGTTGCCACACGCTTCTCTCTCACTTGGGCTGTTTCCCAACAACTGATACCAGGTCTATCGACATTTCATTCCGTAGGAAGGGCTATTGACTTGGAGGGCCTGTGCTTTGTAATAGATATCCACGTCACCGCATCGGAGTTCCAAAGGCTCATGAAGCACTACGCCTAGTGACACTTCATGTATTTTTATGACGGGAAATGCAATAAAGTCCGTTGCCTAGCAAGATACACAGGGTTTTAGGAACGTATGAACAAGTACTTGTAGGTTTTCGAAATACAGATAAAATGTGGATCTCCTTTCAAGATTTGTCTTTCCAATTTTTAGAAAATTTAATGCAATGTTCATTATATGTAGGCAAGTCAATAATTATCTGCAATTTTGCTCTATTGTCTTTAGATTGGCTATAAGGCGTTGTGTGCTGACCCGCCGCAAGATGGCATCGTTGTCTATGTCTGTGGAGGTTTCAGATCAGTACAGCTTACGCTGTTGTGACGTAAGGATGGCCGCGCATCTCTCTGTTTGCACCAAGGAAGAACAAATTTCCGTAATCCGTTTTTTTGTGGTCTGAGGGTGTACCGGGGGCGGAATTCATAGAATACTTTCAGCACAATAGGGGGACAATGTTTTACCACAGCGAAGTGCTTACCAGTGGATCGAACACTTCAAAAAGAGTCGCACTAGTGTGAAGGATGAGGAAAGATACGAGTGTCTATCTGCAACCGTAACTCATGCCAATATTGCGTGCGTGATGTGATCCTGAATAACAGATAATTACCATCTGTTTGGTCCACTCAAAAATTCTCTAAGAGGCCGTCGATTCAGCTCGATCAACAGGTGAAGAAAGCGGTGCATACGTGGCTTGCTGCGTAACCAAAAACCTTTTTTGCAGACGGTATCAGAGAGCTTGTGAAACGGTGGAACATGTGCATTCAAAAGCAGAGTGACTATGTTGAAAAATTGATATTGGCTTTACGTCGCACCGACACAGATGGGTCTTATGGCGACGATGGGTCAGGAAAGGGCTAGGACTGGGAAGGAAGCAGCCGTGGCATTAATTAAGGTACAGCCCTAGCATTTGCCTGGTGTGAAAATGGGAAACCACAGAAAACCATCTTCAGGGTTGCCGACAGTGGGGTTCGAACCCACTGTCTCCCGAATACTGGATACTGGTCGCAATTAAGCGACTGCAGCCATCGAGCTCGGTTGTTGAAAAATTATATTAATATAAAGTGTGTACTCGTTTTGTAATAAATTATAAAAATTAATTGCAGGTAGTTATTGACTTGCTCTAGTAATATTGTGATTATTTTTGGCTTTTTGTTTTTTTAAATTGAAGCATATGAAAAACGCATCCTCCTCCAAGCACAGCCCAGATCATACCGACGGAATAATGCTTTCAGTTCCGCATGTTACGCTGCAAATCGTTTGTTATGTCACTCAGCATGAGCTGATGATGCTTCGTTCCGCAGCTATTTCACAACAGAGGAAGCACTTTTAGTAGCTTTCTTTAAATGAGTCATTATCAATCCAAGGTACATTTTAGGAAATTTTGTGATAATATTAACGTTTTGACACAATGTACCTTTTTCTTTTACAAGTTGCTTTATATCGCACCGACACAGTTAGGTCTTACGGCGACGATGGGACAGGAAAGGGCTAGGAGTGGGTAGGAAGCGGCTGTGGCCTTAATTAAGGTACAGCCCCAGCATTTGCCTGGTGTGAAAATGGGAAACCACGGAAAACCATCTTCAGGGCTGCCGACAGTGGGGATCGAACCCACTAACTCCCGAATACTGGATACTGGCCGCACTTAAGCGACTGTAGCGATCGAGCTCGGTAATGTACTTTCTGGGCTGGGAGATCGAATAAAAGTAGCCACAATTAGGCAAGTGTAGGCAGATAAGATTTGGGAGAAGAGAGACGAGCTGCTCGACTAAGTGGTTATGTTCCGAGCTGGAGTGGAATGGCATTAGTAGATGAATAAGTGTGAGTGGTATTTTTAAAAGTAGGAAAGATTACAATATGAAGATAAAGTTGAAATTCAAGAGGACAAATTGGGGCAAATATTCGTTTATAGGAAGGGGAGTTACGGACTGAAATAATTTATTTACCAAGGCAGATGTTCAATATATTTCCTAACACTTTTCAATTTTTTAAGAAAACACGAGGTATGTATGTTGGGTATTTAGGCCGAAGGCTGGTTTGATCTTCTGCAGCTCCCCCAACAGCTGTCATAAACAGCCTAGGCGTCACTGAAGAGGCGTACTAGGGAAATGAGGAGTGAGGTAGTTTCCCGTTGCTTTCTTCAAAACACGAGGTGTACCACAGTTATGGAAGCTGCCACATGGGTGAATGTCCTGAATGCTGATCAGTTGTGATTAATTGATTGAATTGATTGATATATTTAATGGTTATAGAGTTAAAGGTGTCATACTTTAAGACCATGTTTTAGAATCCACTCAGCGAAAGATTTCGAATTTTTAAAAATGGATGAACCAGGCCCGTTAGAACGCTTGAAAGTTGCGTTGATGAATGACGTCTTAGCCTTTTATAAATATTGATGTTCTGAGCTGAAAGTATACGAGGTCTCCTTACTCCCAAGTCTTCCAAGGCCAAAGTTTGCAACATTTTCGTAAACTATATTTTTTTACGAAAATCATCTAGAACAAATCGTGCTGCTGCCTTTGGGAATATTTCTAGTTATGAAATCAAGTAATCTTGATGGGGGTCACATAAACTAGAACCATTTTCTAATTGTGATCTTACACGTCCTCTCTTTCATATTCTTACTATAACCTCAAAATACCCTCAAAACTACTTGCATATACCTGTCAACTTCATTTACATTCACGTTAATGTGGTTGCTTCAATGAATATCGCCACACATTTTATCCCCGCCACAACAGGGTTTATTTGTAAAAAAAAAGGAATAGTATTTTACTTTGATAGGTAACGTTTTCTTTTTCTTTTTTGCTTTACGTCGCACCGACACAGATAGGTCTTATGGCGACGATGGGACAGGAAAGACCTAGGAATGGGAAGGAATCGGCCGTGGCCTTAATTAAGGTACAGCCCCAGCATTTGCCTGGTGTGAAAATGGGAAACTACAGAAAACCATCTTCAGGGCTGCCGAAAGTGGGGTTCGAACCCACTATCTCCCGGATGCGAGCTCACAGCCGCGCGCTCCTGACCGCACGGCCAACTCGCCCGGTGGTGACGTTTTCCTACAGGGTGATTCATGATTAGTCAACATCACTTACAGCTGCCTCTGTGGATCAGTGGTAGACTGTCGGCCTCCGGATCCCAAGATAGCGGGTTCAAACCCGGCAGAGGTAGTCGGATTTTTGAAGGGCGGAAAAAAGTCCATTCGACACTCCTTGTCGTACGATGTCGGCATGTAAAAGATCTCTTGGTGGCACATTTGGATTTTATCCGACAAAATTCATTAAATCTTAGCCACAGTCGCCCAAGAGCGTTTCGGTTTACTCGGTCTGCTATCTAGCGGGCCTAGAGTAAAACGGAACGTCGAAATTGACGAGCAGAGAGCCAGATGGTGTCAAATTGAAATGTCTGCCACACGGTAGCTGAGGCCATACGATTATTATTATTATTATTATTATTATTATTATTATTATTATTATTATTATTATTATTATTATTAACATCACTTACGGTGAAGATTGCGGAAGATATTGTGAGCAAATTATGTCATATGAACCCGCGTCATATTCTCAATACTTCTAGAGACGTAATGATTTGATCTTTTGTAAAATCACATTTACCTTCAGTTTATTTCGCTGGAAGAGAAAAATTAAATTAACTCTTAATAAAAAGTCATTTATTCGACTGGAACTGCATATGTGTTTTGAATTATTTACTTGCTTCGTACAGAAAATTTTAAATTTTAGAATTTGACACAGGATCATGTAAGTCTTTTGATGAAAATTTCTACAGAAATTAGATCCATAGGTGTCGATAACCCCTTATAAATTACATTGTAGAGTCAGTGTTTACAATTTTTTTTTTCCACTTATTTTTGGTATTAGGGCTGAGTGACTCAGACGGTTGAGGCGCTGGGCTTCTGACTCAAACTTGGCAGGTTCGATCCTGGCTTAGTCCGGTGGTATTTGAAGGTGGTCAAATACGTCAGCCGCGCGTCAGTAGATTTATTGGCACATTAAAGAAATCCTGCGAGACAAAATTCCGGCACCTCGGCATCTCCGAAAACCTACAAAAATCTAGTTAATGGGACGTAGAAACCACTATGATTATTATTATTATTATTATTATTATTATTATTATTATTAATTTTTTGGTGAAAGATTTCATGCCATGATGACAAGTCAGAAAACACATTCCTATTGCCTTTCAAGGTAGAAGACGACAAATATATTTTAGTAAGTGGTTATATGGATGTTTTTTCAACACATTCATAGTATTGCGTCACCTGGTTCTCTGCAATACGAATTACTGCACTATTCATTCCGGCCCTCATAAATTCCAGTATAACTATACAGAGGAAATGCAATTTGGAAGTATCCATTTCATCCTCGTTCAGTTGATCATTTCCTCTTTAATAACACACATTAGTAGTTAATTAATAAACTCATGCATTCAATTATGGCCACTCATTTACGGGAATACTTTGAAATAGGTGCGCAACTTCGGTTGTGTTCAAGCAGTGTAATTACACTCATGGTTGATTGATGAGTTTCTGTCGTGACCACCTCTCTTCGCATGCAACAAGCTCCTAATCATTGATATCACAAACTTCTGCATAGATTGGGCACGCTATTAAATATTAGGATAATTTATTGTGCGTTGTTACTGAAAAGTACGTCGTAGGTTTCTGAATACTCATACTCAATTGGAATTCACAGAGTGGAATTTCTAAAAGACTGTATTTTCAACCGAGTGTTATTAATAATTCTTTCATTGATTTTACGAATCACATTCAGAATGGTTTCCTCTGTTTTCAAACTCTTCCTGTCCTTATGGTTCAGTACTACTCTTAACTATCTGTTGCTTCTTCTTTTTCTTATGCTTCGCATTGTGCTGTTATCACGGCGTACTGTTGCCTCATTTGTGTTTACCTTATCGTGGATGTCGAATCACATTCAGAAGTTCTGCGTTCAGAATAATCTCCTGTACCCTCGTCCAGGTTTCCCTTCTCTCATGCCTTATGCGACCAGTTGTATCGAACTTAATTTGTCATTTCGGTAGATATGGATGCAAAATTCTGCCTTCCTGCATTATCATAAGTTTAGGACTTTAAATGATTTCCCTCTATGAGGAGTATTTCAGTGCCACTTCCGTGCTGGTGTCGAGGCCTACATTCTGAGATACATCCATATTTTGAAGACTTCAAATCGGTTCATTGACAAGTTGTTAGATGATGATACTTGTTTTTGAAAGGTGTCTAACATCTAGGTCATCGGCCCCTAATGGTACGAGGTGTAACGAAATGTAACTATAATTAATATTTTGAAATGTATCCACTGACTAGAATTTAAAACTAATGGTGATAAAAGTGATTATGAATTTAAAATAATCAGTGGATCTAATTCGCAAGCTTTTTTCTTATAAAATGATAGAAAAAATAAATAAGGCAGAATGAGGCATTACCTTGAAGGGCTATCCTGCACATCATTGAAGTTAAAAAACACATTCAAATACTCAAAAACAATTCACAGAATCAATATAATAAAAACGTAATTAACAAAAAAAAGTAAGAGCAGATAGAAAACTCACTTTCATACACGACAAAACAGATCACAATCCCTCATAAATACAATTTATTAGTCAAACGAGAAATGAAGAGACTGCACATCGATATACTGGGAATAAGTGAAGTGAGATGGATTGGTATTGGTGAATATGCTACAGATGAGTACATGGTCTACTATTCTGGACATGAAAACCAAAGGAAAAATGGAGTTGCCCTAATAGTTGGTAACAGGGTGCGTAAAACTATAATGGGGTGCAATTTTAAAACTGCATACAGTTAACAGTTAACACCGAAAAAGGATGTCGTCTTCATTATTGGCGGCTGGAATGCCAAAGTAGGAAATCAAACTGTAGATGGAGTAACGGGAAAATTGGCCTTGGCACAACAAATGAAGCTGGACAGAGACGTCTAGAATTCTGTCAAGACAACTCTCTGGTCATTACCAATACACTATTCCAATTGCCCAAACGACGCCTATACACCTGGATCTCGCCAGATGGTAAATGTCGGAATCAGATTGACTACATACTTTGTAGTCAGAGGTGGAGGAACGCTGTACAGTCATCCAAAACAAGGCCTGGGGCTGATTGTGGATCAGATCACGAGCTCTCGATTTCCAAATTACGGCTCTAATTAATAAGGATTGACAAAGCCAAACCATCAAGCAGATACGACCTAAATAGCATACCTGTTGAATATACAGTAGAGGTTAGAAACAGATTTAATGGAAGAAGGCAAATGGTTATCGGGTGAAGGACTACAAATAGTAGAAGAAAGAAGGAATGTCAAAATCAAAGGGGAAAGATCGAAGGTGTCTAAATTAAATGCAGAATTTCAGAAACTAGCTTGTTGAATGAACATTGCAAGGAAGTTGAAAATAACAGACTGGATAAGACAAGAGATCTTTACATAAGAATTGGAGACATCAGATGAAAATTCCAGGCGAAGATTGGAATGGTAAAAGATAAAAATGGAAAAGATCTTACTGAAGCAGAGGAGATTAAAGAAAGGTGGAGGGAATATGTAGACAATTTTATAGGAAAGTTCGGAATACTCCTGATGATGAAGTTACTCTGTTGTCAGATCCAAACCAGATATCCTAGAAAATGAGGTCAAGCAGGCCCTAGAAAGTATTGCAAACAATAAGGCAAGTAGTTACGATGGAATACCAGCAGAACTGTTCAAAATCCTAGGAAAGGGTGCTGTGAAAGTGCTACATTCAATATGTCAGCAAATATGGAGAACCCAGCAGTGGCCAAAATATTGGAAAAACTCAGTGTTCATCCCAATTCCAAAGAAGGGCAGTGCTAAAGAATGTTCAAACTACCGAACAATCACACTTACATCGCATGCTAGTAACGTTATGCTCAATATCCTGCAAAAAAGGCTTCGGCAGTATGTAGATCGAGAACTACCTGAAGAAGAACCTGGTTTCCGCAAGGCAGAGGAACCAGAGATCGCATTGCTAATATTCCCTGGATTATGGAGAAAGCAAGAGAATTCCAGAAAGACCTATACTTATGATTTATTGACTATGCTCAAGCCTTTGACTGTGTTGACCACAATAAATTATGGCAAGTACTCAAGACTGTGCGAGTACCAGATCATCTTATTTGACTTATGAGAAATCTCTACTCTGATCAGGCAGCTACGGTGAGAACCCTATATGGAACAACTGAATGGATCAAGATGTACGTCAAAGATGCATATTGTCACCTTATTTATTCAACTTATATGCAGAGTATGTGATGAGGAATGCCAAATTAGATGAAACAGAAACTGGAGCTAAAATTGTTGGGAGACATATAAATAAGATATGCTGATGACACTACCCTGATGGCAGAAAGTGAAGAAGAATTTAACTATCTACATGACTGCTGATATCAGTGTTATAGCTACTGGACATCAAGTTTTGCACTGGACGGGATTCAAATCACGGCCATTTTCGCAAAATAATCATTTTCTTCGGAATGACGTTCCGAGAACCAACACATTAGAATAACAACATAACTGAGAGTAAGATTGACATATATTAAAAAAGTAGATACATATAAGATGTCATTGTTTAACGGTGCCATTGTTGACCAAATCACGTTTACAAAACGAAAAACAAATGATGGTGCAAATGCGAGAAACGTAACAAACAACACTAAAAAATTTTCTATGGTCTCCGAAGAGGTCGGTCCACTGAATCTATACTAACATTTCCTTCTTTAATTTTATCAAGTGCATAATACATTATGACAAATTAATTGTAGTGCGATAGTCATACACACTACTCAGGAGAGACAATTACTCAAAAAACGAGGGTCTGTGAACATTTTATAGGAAAATATCAGTGATATTATGAAGTTGTGGGTTCAACGAGACCACCTCCGGCCTCCCTCTTCGGACTTGTAGGGTTAGCATATCAGTTCGTTTTTTACATACAAATAATCTTCTTGATAGTGGAGAGAAGGGATATAAAGAATTGGAAAAGAACGATATGAAGGAAAGAGAAATATGTTTCTACGCATTTCAGTGTTACAAACCACTAAACTGCTGCATCTGGTGAAACAGACAACTGTGTATTCTATACATCGTCGGAATTGCATTTGACGTTTCTTGAAACACATCTGAGTTAAGTAACCAAGTCTGTTACGAGCGTATTTGCTACCTCTAGCGTTCTGCTAGTGAAACATAACGAAGCATACATATCTGAGAATACGAATACCACTCACGTTGTATTTCACTGCCACTGAATCTTTGGTTTAAAAAAATTGAACAAAATTATTCAAAGTATACAAATTTGTGGTATCTGAAGCCATCTTTTAAGTTTCGACTCAGTTAATTTGTAAATGTTAGGTTATCCAGTACGTGGAAACTAATGTTAAATAAATAGATTTGTAAACTACAGGGAAAGCAAAAAAATATATATGAGAGAATTATACCTGAAAATTTTTTTATTCAAAATTAGTTCCGAAAGATTGAACAACTCAACAGTTAACAAGAGAGTAATACAAATGCAATTAAAAATAGTTTATGTACGTAGATGAGATTCATAACTTAAAAACGAAATTGAATAGATTCCAATGTAATGTTTAAGAACAATTTGAAAACGCTCGGCAGGAAATCCAGATAAAACTTTATAAATTGGCAGCTAGACCGACGTTGCTGTATGGAAATGAAAGGGGGGTGACAACAACTAAAACCAGATGAAAGTAGAATTGAAGCAATATAAAGACATTTCCTGAGAGCTGTCAAAGTTTGCTCATTCCCAGTCGGGATCTGAATTGAGAATATTAGACAATATATCAAACTGTCAAGCAAAAGAGTAGCGTAACAAAAATGTTCAATAGTCTGGGCTGGGAAGACTTGCGAGAAAGGAGACGAACTGTTCGACTAAGCGGTATGTTTCTAGCTGTCAATGGAGAGATGCCGTGGAATGACATTTGTAGACGAACAAGTTTGAGTGGTGTCTTTAAAAGCGGGAAAGATCACAATATGAAGACAAGGTTGGAATTCAAGAGGACATGGGGCAAGTATTCGTGTATAGGAAGGGAAGTTAGGGATTGGAATAACTTACCAAGGGAGATATCCTATAAATTTCCAATTTCTTTTAAATCATTTAAGAAAAGGCTAGGAAATCAACAGAAAGGAAATCTGCAACCTGGGCGACTGCCCTAAATGCAGATCGGGATTGATTGATTGATTGATTGATTGATTGATTGATTGATTGATTGATTGATTGATTGATTGATTGATTGATTGATTGATTGATTGATTGATTGATTGATTGATTGATTGATTGATTGATTGATTGATTGATTGATTGATTGATTGATTGATTGATTGATTGATTGATTGATTGATTGATTGATTGATTGATTGATTGATTGATTGATTGATTGATTGACAGACAATTCACTCATATTTAAACAGAAATGGATTTCATACTTAGTGAAAACGGAAACCAGCCAGTTACGAAAAATAATGTGCACCTTGGTATCAATGTAGGGGAAAGTGAGAATGTGGACGATGACTAGATATTACACTGAAATAAATTGGATGATCAAATCCATGGATGATAATGATGATAATAATCTCTTTAACTGTCGTAAAATTACGTATTCTAAGATTTCATCCTTACAGGGCGAGTAAGATGTTAAATATCGGATCTCAGAGGTAGGAAATCTTCTCAATAATACTGGAATATCACAGTCTATAGACATTCATACGTATGTTCAATTTCGACTCTTGAATAGGACAAAGCTAAGTTTGATTTCGAAGTTTCATCATTCACTGTAACATCATTCATTGTTGTAATAAGCCCACAAATCCTGCAATTTCCTCTGCGTGCCACATTTCCACGTTTATGGAAGGTCAGTGAAACACCTGTACTCAATTTTGGACGTGGTGGGGTTTTAAGACTGATATTCTTCCTTCAAACACGCGCTGTGATAATGTCACCCGAAATTAGCGGGGATCGAATCCATCATAATCAGATTGATCGTTGAGTGACTGAAAGTATGTCTTTTTACTTTGTCACCAATTGCTTAATCTTGAATGCAATGTTCAGTTATGTTGATATTCGTTATATACATCTTAGTGAAACTTTTTTTTTCTGTAATGAAAAAATGGAACACAGAAGATCTAAAACACTATATGTCTTCATTAAATAAAATGTTCCATCTTATTTGAACCCTTAATTCTAGCAGTAAAATAAAATTGCACATATTATTAATACTTGAAAGGTACGCCGTCAACAATGAGGCATCATCCACACAGTTATTAACGTAATCAGTATACTTTGTCCTCATGCACAATCTCTTCTTGGGGGAGTTCATTTTTTGAATACATTTATATTATGCATATAGGCTACACTATCAGGATTAAAGCCACATTCCACCACCACATACAAAACAAAACCAAACCCCATGCCGCAACAGCCCCGTGGGGCCATGGCCTACCAAGCGACTGCTGTTCAGCCCGAAAGCCTGCAGATTACGAGGTGTCGTGTGGTCAGCACGACGGATCCTCTCGGCCGTTATTCTTGGCATTCCAGACCGGGGCCGCCATCTCACCGTCAGATAGCTCCTCAATTGTAATCACGTAGGCTGAGTGGACCTCTAACCAGCTCTGAGATGCAGGCCGAGAATCGAACCCGGGTTCTCCGGGTAAGAGGCAGGCACGCTACCCCCTACACCGCCCACCAACACATCCGTGTTAGTTAGTTCCTCTGGCACAGAAACTGAATTGTGTGTCCTTACACATACATTTATTTATTTATTTATTTATTTATTTATTTATTTATTTATTTATTTATTTATTTATTTACCGGTACCTATTTATTTGCTAGAGTTCTTGTTTAACGTCGCATAAACACATCGAAGGTTTTCGCCAACGACAGGATGGAAACGGGCTAGGATTAGGAAGGTATAAGACATAGCCTCAATTAAGATACATCCCCAGAATTTGCTTGCTGTGAATATGGGGAACCACGGAAAACCATCATCAGGGCTGCCTTATGATAAATATAAAATATAACACCACCACCCATCATAGAAGCACGCAATAGTAAACACATTCCCCCACCACGCAAATATTTTTGGTATAAGGTAAGATACCTGTTCGTAAAGCTGGGTTTAATCTATAAGTGGTTCCGACCTCAAGCAATACAGAAAAGGAAAAAAAAGATATCACTATTATTTTTTTATTAATATTATTCTACATTTTTTCCACATTTGCAGAGTCGCGTGTACGAACCTGTGTCCCACATGTAAATTTGGCCCTCTTTTACGATCTTGACGCAACCATATGTGGTGGGATGTAAATCACTATTGCGTGTTTCTCTGATGGTTCGTAGTGTGGTGTGTTTTGTTTGAATATGAAAATGAGAGTGTTCAGACAATCACTAACAAACCTTCAGTCCCCGAGCCAGTATGTCTTCTGGTGTAGGCTAAAACAAATTTGTTACTTTCATTGATCTGTCTGTCTCAGTCTCATCCTTGGCTTTGGCAACATGAAAGTGACCGAGGTATGAGTGATGCTAGTAATGCCATTCCTTATGCAGCCAGTCCCTGCTATGAATGGTGTGGAAATTTTGCTCATAGGGTACGTTGATGCGGGCATTTCCACGGGCTTGGCAGACTTAGATGTAATAGCAACTTCTGGTTCAGTGAGGAAAGCAACGGGAAACTACGTCACTCATCATTTCCCTAGTATTTCTGTTCAGTGACGCCTGGGCCACCTATGACAGCTGATGGTGGAACTTTCGAGGATCAAACCAGATCCAAACCAGCCTCCGGGCTGAGCATTCAACATAATAATAATAATAATAATTAAAAATAATAATTAAAATTATTATTATTATTATTATTTCCGGATCCATGGCTAAATGGTTAGCGTGCTGGCCTTCGGTCACAGGGTCCCGGGTTCGATTCCAGGCAGGGTCGGGAATTTTAACCATAATTGGTTAAATTCGCTGGCACGGGTGTAGGCCTATGTGTCGTCTTCATCATTATTTCATCCTCATCACAACGCGCAGGTCGCCTACGGGAGTCAAATAAAAAGACCTGCATCTGGCGAGCCTAACTTGTCCTCGGACACTCCCGACACTAAAAAAAAACCATACGCCATTTTTTTCATTTTTCATCATCATCATTATTATTATTATTATTATTATTATTATTATTATTATTATTATTATTATAGATCCCTCTGTGAATAATGGGTAGTGTATCCTGGTCGAGACCCCAAGAAGTTAGCAGGACATTTGTAGAAGGAAAAAAATCCTTTCTGCGCTAAATGTCGTGCGATTTTAGCATGTAGAGGATTTCTGGTGGCACATTTGATATTTACCAGATAAAATTACTTGAAACTCAGAAATTGGCCACCCAGAAGTGTTGTAATTTTTCTTTCATTCGGTAGAGTAAACCAAATAAATAATCAAAATTGACACGCAAACATTCTAAGTGGCACTATATTTATATGCCTTCAAACGGTGGCTGAATCCACACAACATGCAATTTCTTATTCCTACCCAGTAAGGGTACTGTTAAATTGTTTGGTATTTAACTGCCACGGGATGCAGAATTATCACGTGATACAAGATCAAATCTTGCGGAGAGTTGGTTCATCGTTTTCCACAGGGATGAGGATATTCCAGTGATAAGCAGAAGGAATATCTAATTTGTGCTCAAGTTTAGCTACATCTTAGCACTCCTCACCTCCACGTGAACCGTAACGGCTCCGGTTGGACCAATCAACAACTTGCTTTACTGGTCAACACACGAGTATATGGAGCAAAGAGGGGAGTCCCCGTGGGCCGCTAAATTTACATTAAACTTTGGTAAGTGGTGGACCATTTTCCCTTCTCCTCCTCCTCCTAGTGCTTCTCTTCATGTAATTCCTTTAGGGAATTAACGATTTACAACGTCCTGTAGGTGTAATAACATTAATTTTCACCCACTGCCAAGCAGCCCGGGCCTTATACACTTTTTTCTAAAACACCGTGTAATATCCAAAATTTATTAGTCAATTTCTACACGTGCAAAGCTGAAAAGTAAGCTTGGTTGCAAAGTGAAATTAATCCTCGAACCAATATCTAGTTATTAAAACTACGTTTAGTCATTGAAGTCTCATGTGTAACACATTCAGTCAAAACTGTTACCTCTTCACTTGAAGAATGCAGTTTTAAATTCCATCAGAGCTAACTGTCATTTAATCGTGTTCAGACGTCTATACAAGTTCAGTGAGCTATGTATGCGGAAGATGGAAAGCTACATATACCTTCACTAATTCACTACCGATCATGGTAGACCGTTGTCTGCTAGATATCAGTAACATTAGCTTGCTAGAAACAATATCTAGTGAAATACTTTGGAATGTTAATTTCTGCAGTGTTAAAAGCAACTGATCACTTGCGTTTTTCTGGACTGTGCCGTTTTTCATCAAATAGATTGAAGTTGTAAAGTCCGTCTCCTTTACTGAATGGTCGTTTTAGTAACATTCGATTCAGAGGGCCTTTTTCCGATTTCCGCCCCGGGCGGGATGTCAGCATTGACTGGTTAGTTCCTCTAAGTCAGGGGCTAGTTTTTCTGTTCGTCTTAACACAAGTACTTATTTACATAAAACTAACATATCACACTACAAACAACCACTGTGTAGTGAATATGTACCTACCAGCAACATTATGTACCCAATGTTTAAATTTGAAATAGCAAATAGAAGAAACTAATAAACAAACTCCAAATGCCTTGATCTAACAAGCGACCCCTGTTTAGCCCGGAGGCTGCAATTCACGAGGTGACGTATGGTCAGTGCGACGAATTCTCTCGGGCATTATTGGCTTTCTAGACCGGGGTCACTACCTCATTGTCAGGTAGCTCTTCAATATTGTAATTAAGTAGGCTGAGTGTACCTTGACCTGGCCGGGAACTGAATCCGAATCCTCCGGATGAGAGGCAAGCACGCTACCCTCGGGATCACAAGGATGACAGGAGAAACAAGACAAGGTGTACGCATGTCTTTTCCGGTTTCACTAAGAGATAGCGCTAGCGTACAGTACGCAGCGTACGAATTTGACATATGCGTTGGTTTGCTCGTCTGACAATTACCTACCAACACACACAAGTTGAGTCCACCAAACACTAGCATCTGTGTTGTATAGTTCAGTGATCATGTCGACGTTTGTGACTGAAAAAGAACATTTGCTGCACGCATTGTTTTTCTTATTTAATAAAAAGGAAAAGGCTGTGGGACGTAATAGTTTGCAAGTACAAACATACGGTGAACACGCTCCAGCGATCAGAATGAAATGGCGTATGGCTTTTAGTGCCGGGAGTGTCCGAGGACAAGTCCGGCTCGCCAGGTGCAGGTCTTTTGAATTGACTCCCGTTGGCGACCTGCGAGTCGTGATGAGGATGAAATGATGATGAAGACGACACATACACCCAGCTCCCGTGCCAGCGAAATTAACCAATTAAGGTTAAAATTCCCGACCCTGCCGGGAATCGAACCCGGGATCCCTGTGGCCAAAGGCCAGCACGCTAACCATTTTGCCATGGAGCCGGACCATCGATCAGTATATGTGAGACATGGTTTCGATATTTTAAACGCGGTGATTTGAATGTGAAAGACAGTGCGCGCTCCGGATGATGATCCAATTCGAACTCAACAGTAATTGGCACTAGCTTTAAATGTGCCACAAGAAACAATCATCAAACGTTTACGAGCAATGGGGAAGATCAATAAAGTCGATAAATGGGTCCTACACGATTTGAATGAATGGCAAATGGAAAATTGCAGAGTCACTTGTGAAATGCTGCTTCAACGCCACGAAAGAAAATAATTTCTGTACCGAATTGTGACGTGTCGTCTCAAAACTCACGAATTCCAGGAAGAGGATTGGTAAGAACAGGTTTCTCTACCAGGGCCAGTCTCATAACTCACGAGCAAGGCGAGTTCTTCTTTGAATGGATAAATGTCCACCCAATTAGTGATGGGATAATGTAATACTCTTAATAATCGAATAACTTCCATCCGATTATTTAAATAATCGAATGAATAACCAATTTAAATAATCGAATGAGTTTCAAATATCATTCAGTTATTCCGCGCAGAATAATTGAATGCGTCATGAATAATATTTTTCGGTTTAAGTGTGTCGGGTAGATGATCTATTGAAATAAGCGAATAGATGAACTCTTACGAAAAATAGAAATACGCTTTTTTTCCAAGTATTGAAACTAAATGAGTGAAATAACTGTCTTGATCTTAAATATTTCTAAATGAAATTCCTCATTCAAGTAATTGCCTGCCGCCTTCTGGCCGCATAATGGAACTAAGTCGCAGTATTATCAACTGACAGTTTCTTTTAACTTGCAGCGGGCAATACTGTATATCTAGTTTAATTTTGTGTCGTCCGGCTGCATGCATAAATGGTTAGCACGCTGGCATTTGGTCCATGGGATCAAGGGGGTTCCGGGTTCGGTTTCTGGTCGGGTCAGAAATTTTAACTTTCTTTAGTAATTTATATGGCTCGGGGACTGGGTATTCGTGCAGCCTTCAGCATTAGACTTTATTTTAGGTAGGGCCTGCACCAGACCTCCCGGTCAAAGGTAAAAACAACTATCAGCTTTAAGACAACAGCAAAATATTTTAAGAATAAGAATAAGAATAAGAATAATACACATCGGTCTCTTTTATTCATCAGCCATTATTCTTCCCATGTGGGTCGGGATGGCAGAATAACTTCCACAGTATCCCCTGCCTGTCGTAAGGGAAGCGTGAGTCACCGGGCACCTGATCCCTCATGCGGTCATCGCAAGCATCTGCTGTCCGGAGTCGTGAATTTTGAGACTTATTAGAATGTTTACTTTAGCAACCAGTTTGTATTCGTGAGTTTTCTTACTATTTGTAACTAATTTTAGCCCGTGAGTTTTGAAACTCGTGAGTTTTGAGACATAACCAATTGTGACGGATGACGAAAAGTGGATTTATTCGAAAACCGAAACGGAGACAATCGTGGCTGTCACCAGGTGAAGCCGATCCTTCAATACCAAGGCCAAATCGCTTCGGCAAGAAGACCATTCTTTGTGTCTGATGGGATCAGAGCTGTATTGTGTATTACGAACTCTTGAAGCCCGGCGAAATCATTAATGTACAACACTATCGCCAACAAATGATTAATTTAAATCACGCATTGATCGAAAGACAAGCAGAATGGACCATTAAGATATGGCAAAGTGATTTTATTATACGACAATGCACCGTCTCACACAGTAAAACTAGTAAAAGATACCTTGAAATCGCTTGGATGGGACATCCTTCCGCACCCGCCGTACTGCCCCGACCTGGCGCCATCTGATTATCACTTCTTAGCATCAATGAGGCACGCGCTCGCAAAGCAGCACTTCAGAAATTTTGAGGAAGTTCAAAAATGGCTCGACGAATGGTTTGTCACTAAATACAAGCAGTTTTTCTGACGTGGTATTCATACCTTACCTGAAAGATGGGCGTACTGTGTAGAAGCCGATGATTAATATTTTGAATGAACAAAAAATGAATTTCCCTTGAAAATCACGTGTTTTCTTTACCACAAAAAGCGGCATAAACGTGTGCATACACCTGGTGAAATTTAAGGAAGTACAGTCTGGTATTAGTCACTCAAGAATACAGAAAAAATGTGCATATGTAAGGTACAGTGACTCCCATAATTATTCGGACAGACATGATTGATTAAATTTGCTTCTCTATTAGTCATTTCAGTAATAATAAAGGACCGACATAAATTAAATACAAGTTTCTGTAAGGAATATAAAAACGAAATGTCCATCATTCTTCTAATGAACACCGTCAATGAAAGTATAATAATTAAAAAAACAAAATCAAAACCAAAAGCAATATTGCACAAAATTATTCGGACACTTTCCTTTTTACTTATGATCTTAAAGGTTCAGGGTCTGGTGGGCTTTCCTTTAATTGGAATTACTTACCTGAATCGACTTGGAATGTTCTCCACTAATTTCCAGGTGTAATAGGTAGATATCTTCTGCCACTCTTCTTGAAGCCGGTTTTTCAGCTGTTCTCTAGATGTGATTGTTGTTTTTCTTATTTCTTTATCAAGTTTGTCCCAAAGATCCTCAATCAAGTTCAAGTCTAGTGATTAAGGGGGAGGATGAAGCACCTTGGGGCAATTAAACAATAACCACATCCTTACATTCCACGCCATATGCTTTGGGTCGTTATCTTGACAAAACTTAAAATGTTCACCAACCCCGATATTTTCGGCACTCTTTTTCATATTGTCCCTCAGTATTTTAAGGTATTGAAAGTAGTCCACTTTACCCTTAATAAAAACCAATTCACCAACTCCATTCGCTAGCATGCACCCCCACACTATTACATGTCCACCGCCATCCTTCACAGTTGCTTTCAGATTTTTCTCTCGAAGCTCAGTATTAGGACGCCGCCAAACTGTTATCCTCTCATCAGACTGAAATATGTTAAATTTACCATCATCAGCAAATATAACGTCATTCCACCCCTCGTTGTCTTCTCTAACATGCTCTTTCGCAAACAGCATTCTCTTTCTTCGATTTATTTGATTTATGAAGGGCATCCTTCTTGCAATACGGCTGTGAAAGTTACCTCTTCTGAGCACTTTCCGTATTGTTTCGGGATGCACTTTCTTTCCGGTGTCTGCGGTAATCTCCGTAACGAGTTTTGGAGCACTAAACTTGGGTTCCTTTTTTGTTTTTCTGATGATATAACACTCTTCTCTCACAGAAAGAGTTCTTGGACGTCCCGTACGCGGTAGATGGTCAATTCATTGTTCCTCCCGGAATCTTGTGATTATATCAGAGACTGTACTTTTCTTCATTAGCAACATTTCAGCAATTTTACGACATCTTTTACCTTTAACACGGTGAAAAATTACTAGCTGCCGCTGTTCGATTATGCTCTCTCTTCCTCTGCGGCCTATTTTCTCTTACGTTGTACACAGTACTCTAACTAACTGAATGTTTACGTTCATACTATCCATGACTCTTCTACACACAACTTCTGCATGGCAACTGACTTGTGTCCGAATAATTTTGTTGAATCACGTGACCTGCATTCTGAGGTTCCAAGGACACTCTGGTTCTCTCCTGTTTTCTAAAAGTACACATTTCAACACCGTGTTGAATCTGTCAAACTGGGTTCTATCAGAAACTAGTTTGCGTGTACAGTATTTTCTCTGAAACATAGGGCCAGTGTGTAGCAAAGGCTATAATATTAACGTGTCCGAATAATTATGTAAGTCACTGTATGTGTATCCATTTAAGTATCTTGGAAAACGGAAATAAGGTTAGATCGTATATTTTCACACTGTGGAGCATCTATACTTTGCACATATATTACCAGCCATACCAGAGATAATTTCATATACTGAAGCTTCGAAAAAATTCTGATTTAATTACTATCACAACCCATAGTAGAATTCATTCGCTTCACTGCCGCTAGGGGATCTGAATGGAGTTTTCACGCGATTTTGTCAAAGCTGTCCTTGTCTTGTTCTATAGTAAGCTCTTTGAAGTTAAACAGAAATGTACACTTTCTTCAATAACAGTAAAGGGGACATTCAGAAATTTTAATAAATTCCTCCCGGTCACCGGACAGAAGGTTAAATTGTACGATATTGTTCCGAGGTATCTGTGGAACAGCAGATGTGAAAGAAGGTGCGGGCTGGAATAGGTCTCAACTACAGAATTAAAGTTAATTTAAAACTTTAACAAGGGTTATATTTTCTTTTCAAAATCAACAAATGACAACAAATAACAAAAGTGTAACAGGTACCAAGTAGCAAATCAACAAATTAAGAAATTTTAGATTACAGTCGTTACAAGTTTTGGGGCTTCGAGCCCCGTTTTACATTCCTTGAGCCCTCACCTCACAACCAAAGGGCAGAAAACCCCTTCATACCAAGGAGCAATTGCCCCTAACTAGAATGTCAAGCCTCCTAGAGGCACGCAGAGATCAAATTTGGAAAGAGCAGTCCCGCTCTTAAGTTTACAAGCCTATCAAAGGCCACAACAAACTTCACTCCTAACTGCCCTCAAGGCACACATACAGTGAAAGAGGGGTATCTTATACCCAACCTATAGGGCCTTCACATGAAGAAAACAAACTCTGGGTTAATTAAATGGCCCTAAAAAAAACAAATTGACTGGAGGCGTAGCTTGGACTCCTACATGAAACTTCTTAAAATCTAGGTGGCACTCGGCCCGTTATACAGGGGCTAATCCCATACTAGGTAGGTGACTCGTAGAAAAATAATTTATTACACTAAGAAGAGAAGAAAATCGGGTATGAAAACGTAGTCACCTCAAAACAACATGAGTGGGAGCTCTAGAGGGTTAAGCACTCTCTATCCCAAATTGCGGTTAATGTACATGAATATAGTAAGGTTTACCTTAAAAAGGATTCGAACCTTCCCCGCGGGTGAAAACTGCTGAGCTAGCAAGAAATAAAGATGTTAACAGGCCATTACCTTGTTGATGAACAGCTGCCCGAAGACAGAGGCTCTTTCTGCCCCCTGCTACATAATCACACACTAAGAGAGATGGTAATGAAGTGGCCCGGAGACAAGAAAATCAGCAGTTTTTATACCCTCGTGGAAAATTCGAGACCTTTCAAGAATGAATAGACACACCCCTTCAACTTTACTGGTAGACTAGGAATTACACATGGAAACCTGAGGAAGAACGCTATGATTGGAGGAAAATTAATTACAGAAATTACTGATTGGTTAAATTCAAAACTGGCGGAAAGAGAAGGGTTATACTGCCAACTCAAAAAATGAATGAAAGAAATTTAACAAAGAACAAACTTATGAATACCAAATTTCTTCAAAAAACAGTTCCTTCACTTCGCACTAGGGTGCATAATTACAGTTCTTAGGCAGTGACATCTAGAAGAGGACGTCCACACTTCTTGCTAGGTAGTAAACAAAAACACGTCGGAATAGACACAGTTCAGAAAATTTCAAAATTACACCATTTACCGTAGTGACATCTTTTAAGAAATAGTAGAATTAGTTCAGTTTTCAAGGTTCCAAACTTCTCCTATAGAGGAGTTTAAATTGGCGCAATATTCGAACTAGCGGCGTGGAGGTGTACCGCCCGGTACAGATATATCTGGGATTTATTTCGGAGGTCTGATAACCTTATGAGGATAAAATGTGTTTCTCTTATGACAAGGGTTCAACAAATAATGTTTTAAACTTGTATTTACAACAGGCGAATTACACCACTATTATATATTTTTCCTTATGCTAAAAACGCACAAGGCACGCAGGATTCCCCAAGGTTTGTTTGTCTACATATTGCTAAGGTTCCCTGAAAGAGAGAACGTTGAGAAACATAGGTGTAGGACACACTGAAACATACGATAGGGAAACTAGATGTTTGATCTTTACCTGACTTAAAGAACATGTCCGGCACAAAATAGACCTAGACACAGATATTCCAGCTGTAACCAAGCATTCCTACGAAACAAAACACGAAATGTTTAGCAGCTATCCCCTGGGATATCGCATGGAAAATTCATGAGGCTGTCGAAATTAAGACACACCCGAAAAATATTAATTTAGAAGAAGGATATAAAAGTCAGCAATTCTTGGATGCCTATCATACATAGATTAAGATATGCAGACCACAACATAAACACACAGGACGAAGCTCGAGTTACGTAACAGGACGGGAAATTCTCACCACCTGGCTGTGACACATAGTGTTCCAGAATTCTCACGAGACAGCCAGGGGACTTACGTCAGCCATAGAGGGTTGGACATATAAGGCCGAGGTCGGTAACTACTCTCGTGGTGTGATTGCTGTCTTGGAGACTGATTACCTCGGACCAAGTTTGGGTATTTCAGTCGCCTTGACTAAGTATTCGAAACGTCAGCAAACTGTACGGAATGTACAGGAAATAAGAACACGGTTTAAACCGCAGGAAGAACTACATTTTAAAAGAAACAATAAGGATAAAGTGAAGTATTTGTCAAAATGCATGAATATATAAACAAACTCCTCCTGAACACCCTCCAATATTAACCAAACACTATGGGAATTGTATTAGGGTATTTCACTGAAAGAATTATTTATTGGCTGGGGGCAAGGGGAGGGACGAAAATATGATGGACTTTTTATGCCTCCTCTCACGCTAATGTTATATGTATGAGTGCGTGTCCACCTTCCAACACATATATCACGAGGTAGCTCTTTCAGATCACAATTTATTGCCAATTAGGGACAAAGTTGCACGTGAGCACTAATAAAGATACAGTGCGATAACGGTGATAGAACGAAATGTGTGCCGAGTTCGCAGGCATGCCAATTTATATGCATATAGTCTTCAACGAAACGAGCATGCCTCTGCCTCCATATTTGTATTTTCACTGTGTGTTTTCTACCCGGATAGCTCTTTCATACACTCGAATCCATTAATTTAGAAGGATTCCGTGTTACATATATTGTAATACTGAATATGATCAATAGTTGGATGTATTTAGAGGGAATGTATTACAACTGCATTTTATTTTTATATATTCCTTGTTTGAGTTTTGTGCGTTGAGTGCAATATTTTTAAACTGTATAGATCCTTTGTTACAAGACTGCAGATATATTCGAATTACGTATTTTCAGGTGGATGAGTATTATAAAAGAATACTAGCGGAATCGATTGCTGTTCGAATGGGAATATTTTGGTAATAATATTTTTTTCCACTTGCACACTACAAGCTCCATAATCTGTCCATTTTGTAGTCAGATACGTCCTATAAACTGGGTTCCTTTTGCTACTGCATATTTTCGAGCGTGGTTTGAAAAACGCCGAACTCAGAGAAACGCAAGCACAAAACATCGTTAACCCTCCGGTGGTCGAGCTCGAAAATACAACGCCAGTAGTCGAATGGATTACAATCGTAGTCCAATTTTCAATGGGTATTTTATTAATCTATTGTTTGCTTTCAAATGTCGATTTTCGAATTTATAGGAAGGATGGAGTATGATATATATAATAGTCAGAGACAAGTACACGAAATATATAATATTTTGACACAACATGGAAAATGTATTTAATTTGAAACATTCAAAGAAATCCGCCTCTGTGGTGTAGTGGTTAGCGTGATTAGCTGCCACCCACGGAGGTCCGGGTTCGATTCCCGGCTCTGCCACGAAATTTGAAAAGTGGTACGAGGGCTGGAACGGGGTCCACTCAGCCTCGGGAGGTCAACTGAGTAGAGGTTCGATTCCCACCTCAGCCATCCTGGAAGTGGTTTTTCGTGGTTTCCCACTACTACTCCAGGCAAATGCCAGGATGGTACCTAACTTAAGGCCACGGCCGCTTCCTTCCCTCTTCCTTGTCTATCCCTTCCAATCTTCCCCATCCCCCGCAAGGCCCCTGTTCAGCATAGCAGGTGAGGCCGCCTGGGCGAGGTACTGGTCATTCTCCCCAGTTGTACCCCCGACCAAGAGTCTGAAGCTCCAGGACACTGCCTTTGAGGCGGTAGAGGTGGTATCCCTCGCTGAGTCCGAGGGAAAACCGAACCTGGAGGGTAAACAGATGATGATGATGATGATGACATTCAAAGAAATTTGGTAACATTTCCCGTACTGAATAAAAACATGAAATATTTGATAACAAATGAGCATTTTTCTAGAAGTAATTGTTTATAATGTACTCAGTTTCCCAATTCTATACAACGCTGCACCTGTACAAACAAACCAATGCAGCTGAAGCGTTCTTATCTGAACCTGAGCCACAGTCTTGTTCAGCACTCGAACATTACAAACAAACCTTCCTCATGTGCTCTTGACACACCCAGTTCATGCACTTTCTTCAGTTCTGCCGGGTTCTCTTTGTTCCGGGATTACCCGTGGAGCAGAAAGAGGTTAAAGAAGGTGCTGGGGTGAATGGGTCTAACTACAATATTAAGAATTAAATTAAAACTTTAACAAAGGTTATATTTCTTTAGAATTTAAAAAAAGAACAAATAACAACATGATAGGTACAATTAGCAATCTTGAAACAAGACTTAGAAAAATTCAAAATCCAGAACTTTAACAATTTTGGGCTTCAAGCCCCTAATTTTACAATTTCTGAGCTACCAGCTCAAGTTTACAATTCAAAGTGCGGAATAATTTATTCAAGGGCAGAAATCCCCTAATTCACTTGCTCAATAAATTACAATGTCTAGCCTTCCAGAGGGACCCCTTCACTATTACAAAACTTAGAAATGAGCTAACAAGCTCTCAGTTTCTTCCAGCCTACTCAAGGCAACATCTCTGGCCTCTCAAGGCCCAACTTACAAATTAAAGCAGGGGTATCTAGTACCCAACCTACAGGGCCTTTGCGAAAAAGAACAGGTTAAGTAAACGGCCCGAACACAAACGGAATGGAGGCGTACACTGCGCTCCCAGATAATGAAAACTTACAAAATTACAGGGCTCTCGGCCAAGGAAAGAGGGGCTATTCCCAAACTACTGAGGTGGCTGGCACGGAAATTACTTTAATATATTACAGGCAAAATACAGTTACTAAATCGTAGTCACCTCGAACCAAGATGAAGGGGAGCTCGAGAGGGTAACTCACTCTCTATCCCCGATTTACAGTTAAAGACTAAATGAAATTTTACATGAAAGGAAGAAGTTTACATTAAAACGGTTACATAGTTAGAAATACGGACCTTCCCCTCGGATAAGTACGCGGAAACAGCAAGAAAGATTGAATGTATGTGGCCATTACTGGTAGATGTTCTGCTGGCCGAAGAAAGAGGCGCCCCGCCTCCTGCCTTAACACACACACACTTAGAAAGACTGCGATCAATTGACAAGGTAGCCGATAAGCCGCAGTTTTATACTCTCAGGGATGGTTCGAGAGGATACTGGACTAATCCGGATACACCCTCTCACTTTTATTGGCAGACACAAAAATTACACCCAAAGGACCAAAAAGAAGAAATTTTTCATTGGCCAGATTCAAAACTGGCGGACTGGGACAGAAATGTTGCAAACCTAGAATTACATAAAAAAAACACATGAAGGTTGGGGAAACCTCTAAACACAAAATTTCTTTCAATAACAACTTCCTTTACCTTGCACCAGAGTCCATGATCATAGTTTTATGGTAGTGACATCTGTAGAAATATGTTCAAACTTTTTGATGTATAACAAAACAAAACGAGGAGAAATTCAATCAGTTTAGGAAAATTCACAATAACACAGTTACTTAATATTTCAGTAGTGACATCTTCTGATTAAACTTCCAACTTCATGTGGTATCAGTTTCACCTTTTGATCGATAGAGGAGTTCATTAAGGCGCTTATTTTGAATGCGCGGCGTTGAGGTGTACCTCCCGGTACACTCTTCTTCCTCTGTCGACTGCTAATAAAGCATCGTCCTATATTTCCTTTAGGAGGTTCCACTGGCATTGCAGTCTCTTCCTAAATGCCGACTAGCAGCTCTCCACGAACTCTTATCGACCTTGGCACTGCTTTGCACATTATTCTCCTCTCCATTTCTGGTTTTATAAGTGACAAGGAGAGATCTTGTATGAATGATCTTCTCATTATCTTCTTACATTTTTTGTTTTTGGAATATACGTTCTGTGCATTTATGGCGGCAGTTCCTAACAAAACCTAGTTACAATCCCCGTTTACATCATCCTGGTCTTTTAATAACCACCGATATATCTATCCTCCAGTCAATCGCTAGAAAATACTAATTTGACCATCCATCAGAGAACGCATACGCCACAGAACAACCCGTCTCAGCCCAGCGACTCATACGACTGCCACTTCGCAAGTAGTTCCGTAAAACGTCACGTGGACTACATTTGTAATCCGAGTTAACTCTTTGGTACGACACTGGTCAGTGACGTAATATTTCACGGTGATTGTAGTGGGGAGATCTTCTAGGAAAGGTACTGAATAACATGTACCAAAAGCAAGTGTGTTATATTCGCAGATATAAAACAAATAAACCTGGATTACAGTAGTACTGGAGGGTTAAAAGAAAAGTGTGATATTTGTAAGAAATTGAATCGAGCTGAGAAAACAGAATGATTTAGCGAGCCTTCATAGCATCGGATGTTCCATAACTTACAATATTAAGAATAACCGGGTCAAAGTTGTGTGCCTCATTGAAAGATAATGGCAGTCGTCCAGGAGTTGTTTTGAATAATACTCGAAACAAAATTAAATATTGCTGAGAATCACTTTTCAATTTTTTGCTCCTATATTCTTACGGAATATACTTGATTATCCGAAAGAGGCATATACTGCCAGACCATCAAATAGTTAACTATTTGATATGATTCTCTAGTACTGAAATACATAACACATATTGTTATAAGAGTAGTTTGTGATGGACAAAACATTTTACTGTTCCAAAGAATGAGAAAGGAAAGCTTACATAAGTAACCTAAAATAAGGTACTGTTGGAAAATTCACTGTAAAAGGCACACTATAACTTGATTTGCCTACTGAAATGTAGCTATAGCTATCATTGATTACCGCGGACAGTCACTTTTTAACGTATTGATTTGCCTTCTGATTTTTTCGACTGACATCATGCCATTGGATTAGATCTTACTCAAAATTACATGTGGCGATATGAAAACGGCTTTGAAAATAAATCTCTTCCTATTCTGAGCCATTATAATGGCATTTACCGCTGTCTTGTACTGAACAAATATAACCAATTCGTAATGTGCCATTTCACTGTTTGCAGTGAAGTTTATCTGGAGATAAAATGGTGACTGTGCCGTGAGAACGTCGGAAATAAAACATCAACATGTTCATAAATGTTGAAAGAATGATGTTTTCATCAGGTACAAGAAGGGTATGAAATATAGAAGGCGGTGAGAAAAGACGACGGCAGAATATTGTTAAAATGTATTATTGAAAAAAATTCGATTTCACTGAAGACATACTGGCAGAGCGCTACGCAAATCAATTAGAGAAGAAGGCTGATCGTGATGAAAGAAGTATATAATTAAAGATAAATAATAATAAACGTCCACGAGAACAGTACGAGACATCGGCGGTATAGAATTCTTACTACTTCATAATATAAAATTGCACAGTCGAATCGGCAGTTTACCTCAGTGCTACGTCACGAGATACCGACAAGGAGACGTACATAACGAAAGGAATTCAATCTTAAGAAGAGAATAATAACAACTGTTGCGCAAGACATAGAAAAAAATGTAATACGATCAAATTGAAGCCTTACTAGACATATTTAAAGACTCCAAAACATCATAAGATAGCATTATAAGAAGCAGTAGTCGCAGATTATCAATAGATCATAGTAGGCTTTGTATCCAAAAGATGACGAAAATGACCATGTTGATGTGCTTTTCTGTTTCAACTGCGCAAGAAACCGACTACGTCATGTGCTAGAAAAGCAGAGACGGAGGCTACCTAGACGATGGTGACACGAACGACAAGTCAAGCCCATAATGACAGGAGATGACCAAAGACCTTCCCTGGCGTTTCCGAGAGGCTGACGCGATGCCGTGAATCCAAGCACAGCATGTCCTAGCCAGCTGGACATGTGGCAGCGACAACGAAAGCAGGAGGAAAAGATAAGTCATCTAAGCCCATTTTTCTCGTGAGTAATTCAGATAATATTTTGTTTGGAAAGTGCCATTTTATATTTTATATTTCTTTCTTGAAAGATACTGCACCCTTGAAAATTGGTTATTGGTTTGTATGGAAAGAATATTTTATTACCTGAGTGGGACGATGCATAAAATTATCATCCAGGAAGGTGAGTTCAACTCTGCACTGTCTGCTAGCCAGCAGGGAAACAGGTTTTTCCCGTGCCGTGTATGCGAGTCTGGGTTTTTTTTTTGTGCCTTGTTGAAGACAGCAGAGGGGTGGCACGTGGACAGGAACCCGACCAGATTAAAAGCGATCAATACTTTGAGATTTTGACGTCATGATATTTAACCAATTGGACCGCAAGGTTAGCCCGATCGCAAAATCTCAGCCAATTAAATTTAATTAACAAACACACCTACGTCTTGAAGAAATAAATACCCATGTACTTGGGAAAATCTTTCTCATTCTTCTCATTCTGCTCATTCGGCTCATTCTGTTCTGCTAATTTGCTCAGTTGCTCAGTTGTCTACGGGAATAATTGTATGAGCACATGTGTTATTGGAAACGACGTATCCGACGTGGAATATTACCAGCATTCATTGAGGAAAGACGATAAATTTTCTGCTTCTGAGGAAATTTTGTGACGCCGAAATATCGGAAACGCAGCAGATCAGATTTCTTTAAATATATAAATCTGAAGAAAATTTTCTAAAGTAGGTAAAACTGTGCCATCTTGAAGAATCGAGTGTGTGTTAGGAATTATTTCTAAGACAGATCTTTTAGTTTCAGCTTTCACCAGAAGACGCAAGATCCCCAGCAGTCCTGAAATACTTTGGAAGAATGGAACTTCAGCATTACGACGGAGTTTGTAATTGTCCTAAGTCCTCGCCTGCTGCAGCCATGTTTCATTAAAATGTGAGGCATAATTCAGCCCGGGAGAGAATAACATCGGAGATGGAGTTTGGTTAAATATTCACTGATCATCAACCGAGTCCAGAAGCCAAGTCTACTACAGCTAAGATTTTAAATTATATTTTTCTCTGTTTTCTGTTGTAATAATTATGTAGACGTAGTCCTTGCTTGAATATTTGAAATCATTTCTAATAGTCTTTGTAGTTAGGAATTTCACTCTTCTTTCACTGGTGTTGGTAGATTTGATGTGTGTGAGAGTGTATTTGGGGCCTATATTTTGTTCTATTTGAGTGAGTGCTTCGCGACATGTTCTCACTGTCCCATGATAAGTCTAGGAAAGTGTTAAAAATATTTGACCCACGCGATAATAGTTATTAATTTATAAATTAATGATGGAATAATTTTTGAATTATTTGGGACAGAATATCGACGTGTTCTGTGAATTTAGGATTTTTCCTTGATGTTTTGTGGTTTACCATAGATTCGAGATAGAATAGAGTCATCTATGATTTCATTAAACCATAGCCTGCGATGACGCGACCGTGCGCGTATAATAATAATAATAATAATAATAATAATTGGCATTATTACGGTCTAATAGAATGTTTAAAGGTCATGAGTGTAATTATTACTGTGCTTATAAGTGATTAATGTGTGCTATATTGAAGTAGATGTTGGCCTGTAATATTGGTCGTGGTTTGAATGTCCACAAATTTTGCATTTACTGTTATTGATATTTTTGAGACTTGTAAATGGATCTTAAGATAGGATTTTATTTGTGTGTCCATTACATGAGTCAGTTAAGGAAGAGAGTGTGTTTTTGAACATAATTTCTTCTTATGCAGCACATGTTGATCAATAATTTGAGATAATAAGAGATTAAAAATAACGTAGTCGTGACTCATAGACCGTATGCGCGAATGTTTATTTATCTGTGACTGTAGGCAGTTCTATGGAATTTTTAGTGATGATTTCTATTGTAAAATTATCCTGGAACATCGTTGTGGAATCTATTTCATTGGAAAAGTGATAATCCTGTCACAATCACACGTCAGACGATCGAAATGGTAGCCCTTGTCTGATATTGTCATCGAGAGAAGCTCTCATATTTCAAATAAAATTTAAAATTAAAAATCAAGAGATAGGATTCGATAAATCTATTTAATAATATTACCGTGGACCAAAGCTTGAATGTGAGATGGATGAATGACTGATTTTGTTTATAATTATGATTTCCATGGTTATATTTCGTCATGACATGTGTACGCTGAGCGCGTCAAGTTTCGATTATTTTGTTGTTTTGTGGCGAGCATATTTGGCTCAATTATGAATCTTTAAGTGATTTTATGACGGAATAAGATAGATTAGGATCTTTGCTTCGAGGGAAAATACTTAAGCAAGGATCGCGTCAATGAACTAAGCTCACAAAATGTAAAATGTTTAACGCTACAATGCGAGGATTTTAAGCCTTTATTGTGAGTTGTGCACAACACTAGGTCAATTGACATAAAATTAAGAATTTAATGAGTTGGATATTGGATCTCAAAATAATTTTATTATATAATTTGAAGCTTAAATAATTAATTAGATTAATATTTAATTAATAGAAATGATTTATTTGATTTTCCGTCTGAGGTGAAAATTTTGACTCACGGTAAAATGAAGCGCAGAATATTGTTAATTTCAATGATAATTTAAAAAAGGAAAATAATTCGGATTTTCATATTTTGAGATTGGATTTTCTCGAATAATAGTTCATTTAAATTTCTAAGACAATTCATTAAGACCCACTTTCGTATCTTTACAGAATGAAATTTTATGGAGAACTGTGAGATGAATTCCAGCAGAGAAGAGATAAATATTTTATTTCAAGATTTTGAAAATATCTATAGAATCTGGAAAGTGCTGATATTTTATTTAATAAATGTTAAAACCCATTTCTTTTTAGTGTTTTCATTTGTCGTCAGTCCTTAGATTGTCCCTGACCCCTATAATTTGGCGTTGCCTGTAAGCGAACGTTCCGCCTCTGGGAACTTTTGCTTACCGGCTGAGCTGCCCGGCAAAACGGGGGCAATACATATGAAGTGCTGTTTTAACTTTTCCAAAGAAGTGATCTCATGTGAAAAGTCTACCAAATTAACAGTATTAGATGTTATTAGGTAATCATCTAACATGAATGACAAATCCATTGGAGTAGGAAGTGCTTAACCAGTGATGATTTAATTTTGCGTTCGTAATGTTGCCAATGTTGAATGAAAAGAGCGTAAATGCAAATATGATGCAATTGTGGTCAACATTAGGTTTACATTAGGGCATGCACTGTTAAGCTGAGATGAAATGAGATCGTGTATAGGTTATAATAACGTCGTAGGGAGACATAATAAGATACTTTATGGAATTTGAAGAAAATTGAGAACAAAATAGAATATTTAGATGGATGATTAACGATGAGAGAGTAACATGCGTCAAGTTGTGTAATACGAAATGGATGATTTATATGCGAAGAATGGTAGAATGTTATGAAGAATAATGTTGGTGATGACTATTGCTTCGTCGTAAATGGAGAGATAGATAATTTTAGCGATAAAATTAGGTCAATTTACGCAATTTCAGGTAGAGAATAGTTATAATTGGTTCTCGAATGTATATTAATTCTTCAGGAAGCCTCATATAGTACCAGTTACGATCCATATAACGTGTCTATATTAACAGCTACTTATTAGATCATCAAACATAATTCCACATAGGGATGATAGCACAAATGTAGCCTATTTCTGTACGAATTTCTAACCATAGATGTTTTCATTCAGATAAGAAAAGTTATGAAGCTTATTTACTCGTATTATATCATATCACTGGCAATATTATCCGTAACTGATGGTTGGTAGTGACTGATAGAGTCTTCTTACAAGCCAGATTACTCAGTAACCAGCTGAATTCCATTAAATACTTGTCAGATAGCTGAGTATCAGATCATATATAATTTTTTGTATTGGCACTTAGATTAATTATTAATGAGCTATTCAACTAAATAACAGTAATGACATTCCGGTTATTTTATTTTAAATGGAGGGATGACTTAATGAATTATCTTTACTTCAACACAAGTGAAATACAACATCGAAAACTCTGAAATGTTTGAAATATGTGAAATGTTTGAAATA
Organism: Anabrus simplex; assembly: GCF_040414725.1. Taxonomy (NCBI): domain Eukaryota; kingdom Metazoa; phylum Arthropoda; class Insecta; order Orthoptera; family Tettigoniidae; genus Anabrus; species Anabrus simplex. The sequence goes on from NC_090273.1 coordinate 97,044,278, forward strand.
GTTGAGAAAACATTTTCTTTAACAAATAATATGGCTGATGATCGAATATGGTCAGCTACCGGCAAATGAATTTATCGCACTGTGAATTGAGTAGGGAGTACATAATTAAAGAAAGTGAAAGTTATTAGAATCAGATTATGTAATGAGGGATGAAAGATGAAAAACGTGATTTTCATTTTATGTATAATTGATTCAATGTAAATAGTTTGCGTCTGACACATTACAAGCTCCCAATCAAGACTTGCAAATATTCTGAACATGTTTCTTTTCATTAATTTAGTTGGAGGCCTCTAATTTGAAAATATTTTGTAAATAATTGATGAGATACGAAGTCAGTTGATTAATACTTATTTCTTTAACATGATATTCAAAATACTTAAACCATTTTTCAAGATTTCATTTTATTTTATAAAATAGTATTATGTAAAACTTCATAATTCTTTCAATGACTTCCTGGGATAAGTGCTTAGTTTTAAGTAATGTAGGTTAAGAATTATGCCAAGATATGCGGAAACGAACCAGATCGCGAATACGAGACGTCCGTTGCGTAAGTTTTGTTTATCTAGCAGTATGCCAAGACGGTGTTCTCTCAATACGGAACCCATAGCACGGAAATTCGATTTTGCTTGAAAATTGATGTTATATTTGAGCTAGCTTGGATCTTACACGACTCGACCTGGACGTGGGGCGGTGCAGAAATCACCCATAATGCACATTCTAAAATCACAAAATAATTCAAAATCACCCACGTTGGTGCTTACCATTATCGCCCACCAAAGCACAGACAATTTTGCAATTCATACCGGAGTACGACAAGGATGTGTATGACGCTCTTGAGCATCGTGAGTTTCGATTATGGGAAGAAGTATGGAAAAAGGAACAGGAGTTACATCTGATGTAAATGGGGTATCATTTAAATCAATTATGCCAACGATATAACTGTAATGAAAGAAACAGAGACATTAGCGCAGACAATGCTGGAGGATATCAGTAACACGTTAAGACACGACAAGGACAAAGTGCAGCTGAACAGCTGAGAGTAGAATACGGCTGACTCTAAACGGTGAAGATTTTGACCAAGTGGGTGGTTTCAAGTATCTCTCCCTCAAAGGTGTCTGTGTTGGTAGTGCACATGCAGCATTTACCAGCTTAAAATTGTGCTTGTGGAAAAGAAAACACATCAGCCTCAAAAATTAATGAGAGGCTATAATAGTAATGTTCTTCTAATTTATTTGTAAGGTTCCGAAACCTGGTTATTCATAGCTTTTGACCTGCGTATGCTGATTTCTTCAAATGTAATATTTATGTAGAATTCTTGACATCTCGCTTTTAGACCATTGGCAGAACTCACGGTTTAAAAAGAAATCTTCTAATCAACCTGCCATCAAGGATAAAGTTAGAGAGTCGCAGCTCCGTTAGTTTGGATACATTTGCAGTAGGGAGAAATCCGACTTCCAAAACAACTACTGGATCATTGACGTGCTCCTGGTTAGAAAATTGTCCGCAGTGCTCGGAAAAAAAAAAAACGTGGATCAGCCATGTAGATGGAGAGGCCAATCGTCTGAGGTCAACGATGCAACAACTGAAGAATGTAGCCCAAATAGACTGAATTGGAAGATCATCAATGACGTGCTTGCCATGGCCACCACACAAACAGTGGGGATGCCCAACCGGCTTAGGCCATGATTTTCTAGTGATTCTAGAGAGAATAGTTGGCTGATTCTTAAAACTGAGGTTTTTATGAGAAATGCAACATGTGGAACTGGTGAGTTACTGACTATGGACACTGAGGATAACCAAAAGGGTGATGAAGTATTGTATGCATGATTTATTCAGGAATGTGCATTTTTTAGTTACTATCCTGCATATAGAGGGGCTGCCTGGCCGAGGCGGTAAAGGCGTGCTCGGTTCACCCGGAAGGACGTGGGTTCGAATCCCCGTCAGGAAGTCGTAACATTTAAGAAAAGAGATTTCCACTCCGGAGGTGCATATGGCCTTGAGGTTCACTCAGCCTACACCAAAAATGAGTCCCTGGTTAATTCCTGGGAGCAAAGGCGGCCGGGCGTAGAGCTAACCACTCTACCCCATCACGTGCCGCGGTTAACAATGGTGGAAGCCTTTACCTTCCACTCCTCCAAGGGCCTTCATGGCCTGTACGGAGATGACTTTGTCTTTGTTTATCCTGCATATAGATAACATACAGTATATCGCGGGTTAAGAAACAATACCCAGGAACCCACTGTCGGCAGCCCTGAAGATGGTTTTCCGTGGTTTCCCATTTTCACACCAGGCAAATGCTGGGGCTGTACCTTAATTAAGGCCACGGCTCTTCCTTCCCATTTATAGGTCTTTCCTATCCCGTCGTCGCAATAAGACCTATCTGTGTCAGTGCGACCTATGGCAAGTAGCAAAAAAAAAAAAAAAAAGGAACAATACCACGTATCTGGCAATGCTCTTCCTAGCCATCAATATCCTTAAGACAGGTCACGCCTCGCAAAAACATATGGATATGCAGACCATCAGAAAACAATTTTCGTTGTGTTTATTTTCCTGTAGCTACGTGTAAAGTAAAGTCAACGTTACCGTACTGTGGGAACGCATGTTTGCCTGACGTACTTGCGCACTCCTAGAGTTCGGCATATTTATGGTTCATTTTCCTTTACATATCAGCAACGAAAATTGTTCTGTTGGACAGCATACCCATATGTTGCTGGGAGTCGTGACAAGTCTTAAGGAAAATAATGGATAGAACGAGTATTGTCAGATACATGGTATTGTTTCTTAACCCGCGATATACAATATTATACAAATTATGCATAAATTAATATGTACACATACTTATTCCTTTTGATTCGTAATTACCTTAAAAAAAAACCCGAGGCACATAAATCTACGCTAGGTGAATTAAGTTTCCCTTCATCCCTGAAATGTCACACTGTACGTCGTACAATCAATAGCACACACAGTGAAGTAATAGCTCGCCTAGTCTCCTTACTGGTCACTTAATGGTCGCGCTTCATTGTTTGGTGTATTTGTCTGTTGCGAGGATGCGAATTAATATCGAATAAACTTTAATTAGTTGGGTGGTTGATAGAGACATTATAACAGCCCAACGCTAGTTACTTCCTGCTTCGCAGTAATGACTCCCCCCTCCACACTGGCTGCTAACTGAGAGATGGGATGCCTATTAATGTTCTAAGCGATTTCAGGCCGATAACAATTCATGCTCACGATATTGTCTCCGAACCCCTGCATTACTCTAATAAGATAGCTTACCACTGTTATAACCACACTAGGATACGTCTGAAATTCTACGCAATAATCCCCTAAACATGAAATGTTTAATTGACGTATTGACGGTTAAAGTCTCCAGATATAATACTATTTTATACAAAGGAATGCTGTAAATTCGGCTTCTTGGCTGAGAGATCAGCGTCAAGGTTCGGATCAGACTTCCCCGAGTTCTACTCCAGGATGAGTAAGGGATTTCAGCTGCGTCTCTTTAATTAATTTGCAACAGGACACGCCTCTTCATATGCATACACTTCAGCACACTACCAATCACCACAAAACACGCAGAAGTGAATACATCCTTCCAAACAAGGTAGGCGTCACTAAGGGCAACTTGTCGCAAAACCGTTGCGTTTTCACATGTCTGAAGCATTTCGCACCCGTGATTCCACCTGGATGCCTTAGATGAAGAAGAAGAAAAATAAGAAGCTTACTGTATTGTTGAGAACATAACAAAGAAAATAATGACAAAAAAGAATTCTTGCTTTCTCTTTACATTTGTAAAAGATACTAATTAATTTAAGCGTGATAGTTAAGGGGGTTCTTACGTTGAAAATTAATTAATTAAACTTCTCCCAAGAGGAGGCTGCCAGAAGTACGTCTTTGAAAGTAATTGGTGAAAAAGGTAAAATGTTTCTATTTCACTTTTAAAGGACGTAGTCATTTACTAGGATAAAATGAAATTTAGTAACATGATCGGCAAATATATTGTTCGACTCCACGGCCTATATTAATAGTAGATAATTTTAGCACACATATAGCATCGAGGCAAATCGATGATCCTCCGACCCATATCTATGTAAAGATCGAATTATTCACGCTGGACTTTCCATCCCGCGAGAACGCAGCACAATTATACTCTAAGTCAGGGCCTCTCAGGGTGCATGCGCCTGATGCATGCACTGTGCACGGTGCAAAAGACGACTTCGCTTGGTTGCCCAAAGTGCAGACCCCCACTCCTCGATTTGGAGCAATAGCGCTGTCTCTCTCTTTCCCCACGCCTCACTCGCTCCGTAGCGCTCCAAATCCGAGCCGAGTTGAGCCGAGCTTAGCCGAGTAGCCCAAAGACGACGTGTTGGTCCGAGCCGAGCCGAGTGGAATGGATGCACAGTGCACGGAGCTCTTGCGCCTCGATTTGCACGCATGAGATTTTGGGCGTTTGAGAGGCCCTGCTCTAAGTAGGCGAGCGGGTGATCAGTGCGTGTGCTTTCGCCACAGTGACTCGTGTTCGAAATGGAGTAATACAAGAAAACGGGAGCCACTTCATACATACTCATTCGTACGAGACTACTGTAGGGTGTGATGGAAAAAAAATGTTTGAAGATAAAGGTAAGGTTTTCAGCAAGTAAAACAAACACCACAACACTGTGCAATATCGAGCATTTTTTATTTTTTAAATACTATTTGTTCGGGGCGTCGACCCATGTTGATCTTTTGCCCTATTGGCACCATATTGTATGAACCTGCGTGTAATAATTGGAATGGCGGTAGTGTGGAATGTTGTGTGTGAGGAAAGGAATATTAAGGATGTCACAAACACCCAGTCCCCAGGCCAGGGATATTAATCATTACAATTAAAAAACACTGATCCGACGGGAATGGAACCCGGGGCCGCCGGGTGACAGGCGAACGCGTTGCCCCCTTTTTGAAATGTGTATTACGTTCTGCTGAATAAATAACAAACATTTTACCATTCTTAGTGGAAATTCTGGCATTCCAATCCAACAAATTGTAAATCATATTTTGCACCTTTTAACTCCGTATCTTTGCACAGTCGCAAACTGTTGTGTATATTCCTCTCAGGTGCACTTTTCTCAAAAACAATTGAACTTATTGATATTATATTTGTTCCAGGTATTCATAGGGGTCTTATCTACATGGGAGGTGAATTTCGTTATTTTTTTAAATAATTAATTTTAGGTATTATAAGCCAGGCTGATCTGAGCCGGTTGAGGCGCTGGTCTTCTGGCACCAACTTGGCAGGTTAGATCCTAGTTTATTCCGGTGGTATTTGAAGTGCTCAAATACGTCAGCCTAGTGTCAGTAGATTTAATGGCATGTAGTAGAACTCCTGCGGCCCAACATTCTGCCACCTCTCGTCTCCGAAACCTGTTAAAGTAGTTGGTGAGACGGTAAAGCCAATAACATTATTAGTATGATTATCATTATTATTGTTGTTCCGTTATGCCCACTCATAGTGTGTGTTGGAAATTGTTCATTGGCTCGATGAATTTCGCCTTCCTATTTTTCCAAAATCTATTCATGAACTCACTGGGTTGCCTTTTTCCGTGCTTCTGACCATTTTATACCTGTCCTGCTGCTAGTTTTCACCACAAATGTGTGTTTATTTACTGAGGTCCTGAAGATTTGGCGATTTTTCATGTCTTCCCCGATGTTCAATTCATTCATTCCTTCTTGTTTCCTCCGGCCAATTTGTTCTCCTCTTTTGAGAATTCATTACATTGAATAATCTTTTTCTGAGTCTATATTATCCAACCTAAAAATGTGTCCAAAAATTTTCTAACGTCTCCTCCGTACAATATTGGTGAAATTATCTGCGTAACTATAGCTCGTCTACAAAGTAACGTGTTGGTGCCAAGCTTTGAAATTACTCAATTTTTGACTGGTCATGGCAAATTTGGTTACTATTTTCATCGATTCAGAATTAATCGTCCTGATGGCTACGTGCGTGTTTGCGGATCCTCACAAACGGTGGATCACCAACTGTTTGAATGTGCTGCATTTGAAAGAAGAAGGCATGACTTGAACTCTCATTTGAATTATTGCAACATTGCATTATCAAAACCCCTGTAGGCCTATCATTTGTTTTATTAAGAAGCCGTGCTGTTACAAATATTTTATTAACTTCATCCACTTCATTTTCCGTCGATTAGATACATGAATTCTTTTTCATTGTAAAACTGAATATGTATTTTAACTACAACCCTAGTATACTAAGTAAAACAGGGTTCCAAACTGCTTTGGATATTCAATAATAATAATAACTATAGTTCTTCTTTTGATCCAATTTCCATTTTCTTGTATGGGGCCAAAAGTTTTCCTAAGAATTTTACGTTCTTGTTTTTCAATGTCTGCAATTTTGGAATGACATCCTAAAGTTATCATTATTATTATTATTATTATTATTATTATTCCAAGCGTTTTCCCGCTTGTGCAGAGTCCATTGTCTCTAATCTTGGCTCGCCATTTTGCACGGTCTTGAGATTCGTGTGGTCATGAGTTCAGAGTCTTCATATCACAATTTACTGTGTCATGCCATAGCTGCATTCGACGTCCGCGTGTTCGTTGCCCATTAACTTCAAAGGAACGAGTGCAATTGGCAGGTGTTCCGGTTGCAGCACGCAGGACGTAACCATACCATCGGAAACTGTTTTCTTTTTCTCGCACCTTTTCAGTGATGGGTGCGTCCGACTCGTTGACTGAATGGTCAGTGTATTGGCCTTCGGTTCAGTGGGTCCCGTGTTCGATTCCCGATCTGGTTGGTGATTTTAACCTTCATTGGTTAATTCCAATGATCCGGGGGCTGGGAGTTTGTGCTGTCTCCAAGATCCCTGCAACTCACACACCCCACATTACACTATCCTCCACCACAATAACACGCAGTTACCTACACATGGCAGATGCTGCCCACCCTCATCGGAGGGTCTGCCTTACAAGGGCTGCACTCGACTAGAAATAGCCATAGGAAATTATAGTAATGGGTGAAATGCCCCTTTGTTTGCGGACGATGATTATGACATGATGCAGGAGTGTGATGCCCATCGACTAGCGGAGCATACGACTTTCCATGTTGTGCAATTGTCGCTCTGTAGCTTTGTCAGCTAGTCGACATTCAACACCGTATAAAGCAACATGACGTACTATCATGTGATCTATTTTAGACTTCAGATATAGTGGCATCCTTCTGCCGCAGAGTACGCATGTGAATTACCTCCATCTCATCCACGCTTCCTTTATCCTACTTCGCACTTACCATCATCCTGTAAGGGAGATCCTAGAGACCTGAAGCTTACAATGTTCGCTCAACTTGAATTGAGCCGTTGCTTGGGATGGGATTATTATTAAATATGATAAAATATTCCATGCAAGAAACATTAAACACCTTGCGCTCATTCTTCATTTTTAGTGACAGCACTGTAACACAAAAATTGTAAGGTCAGTTTTCTTTGAATGTACAATATAAAGATAAACCATGTTTATTAATAATGAGCGCAGCATTTAAATCAAACAAGAATATTTATAAATGATATATTTTCTTCGCGATTATAGCGTCTTTTTAAATATTGCTTCCAATCAAAATGTCATAGAAAACGGTGTGAGAAAGCTCCATAGTCATAATGGAACGTCTCTTCTCCTATTCCGTGCCAGAGTGCTCTCTCTCTCTCTCTCTCTCTCTCTCTCGCTTGATTGTGATGATCGCTTGGTACGTAAGCTGACGCCATTTAGCGATTTTCGCAGGAGCAGCAACGACGATATATTGCATGAAGAAAGTGAGGGATAATTTAAATAACGAAAAATTAAAATAAACTTGGGCTAGCAAGTGTAATACTACTGTGGATTAAGAAGAACAAGAGCTGATAAAAGTAGGTCTTGAAGAAACGAGCAAGCAAGCAAGCAAGCGAGCTAGCAAAGGAAACAAGCAAATAGGCTAGCAAGTACGCAAGCAAGCAACCAACCTAGCAAGCAAGGAAACAAACAAGCAAGCAAGCAAGGAAACAACCAAGCAAGCAACCAAGCAAGCAAGCAAGAAAACAACGAAGCAAGCAACCAACCAAGCAAGCAAGCAAGAAAACAACCAAGCAAGCAAGCAAGCAAGCAAGCAAGGAAACAACCAAGCAAGCAAGCAAGCCAGCAAGGACACAAACAAGTAGGGTAGCAAGTAAGTGAGCAAGCAACCAACTAAGCAAGCAAGCAAGGAAACAACCAAGCAAGCAACCAACCAAGCAAGCAAGCAAGAAAACAACGAAGCAAGCAACCAACCAAGCAAGCAAGCAAGAAAACAACCAAACAAGCAAGCAAGCAAGCAAGCAAGCAAGCAAGCAAGGAAACAACCAACCAAGCAAGCAAGCCAGCAAGGACACAAACAAGTAGGGTAGCAAGTAAGTGAGCAAGCAACCAACTAAGCAAGCAAGCAAGCAAGCAAGCAAGGAAACAACCAAGCAAGCAGCAAGCAACGAAGTAAACAGGGAATCAACCAAGCGAGCAAGCAAGCCAGCAAGGACACAGACAAGTAGGGTAGCAAGTAAGTGAGCAAGCAACCAACTAAGCAAGCAAGCAAGGAAACAACCAAGGAAGCAGCAAGCAACGAAGTAAACAGGGAATCAACCAAGCGAGCAAGCAAGCAAGCGATGAAGGAAGTAAACAAGGAAACAAGCAAGCAAGGACGGAAACAACGAAGCAAGCAGCAAACAAGCAAGAAAGGAAGGAAACAAGCAAGTAGCAAGCAATCAACAAACAAACAAGTAAGGAAGGAAACAAGGAAACATGCAAGCGAGCAGCAAGCAAGGAAGGAAACAAGGAAACAAGCAAGTAGCAAGCAAGCAAGTAAGTAATTGAGTTTTACACAACTGTCGATATCGTGATCATAGTCATGAAACTTCTAGTTTTAAATAGTTCCGAACTACATGGAGATATTTTTCTTTTTAAAAATTATTAATTCATTGGCCTGTACTCGAACTACGATCCCCTTGAAGGGAGCATACCACTCAACTTTCATGTAAGTCAACTTTTAAATAATTTCATTTAAATATAGAATTTCTTCTTCTTTTTCTTTTCGCCCTTCTTCTTAACGTCTTTTATCACATTTTGTTGGGTTGGCACTTACGTGGATCAAGCCCTTGCTGACACTAACTCTATACAGATGTGTTCATTACTGCGGTGGTCTGTAGTGAGATGTGTACAAATGAACATTATCACAAAAACCTAATCTCTGAGCTAGAGGAATCCACCAGAAGCGGATGAAATCCCCGGCCCAGCTGGAATCAAACGCAGGGTCTATGAACATCATGACGCTACGCTGCCCATACATCGAAAAAGCTGGACCATTTAAATATCTAATAACTGTCCTTATTTGAGGTACGCTCTGCAATACACATTTGTTACAGGGGTCAGTATTGTCCATCACTGAACAAAAACAGATGAATACACCTAAAATCCATCGATATGCAAATCCATTCTTTGTTCAGTTTCCACAGAAAAATAATCAGTTTTATGTATATTTGTTGATAAACCCCAATGTTTGAATACAGTTACAAAACTCCCTCATTTCATCCATGCCATCACCGCTATGTAATTGCCTTTCTGTATCAGTGGAAAAGCATCGGCCGCCGGACCACGGGATCGTGAATTCAAATACCAACGATATATTAGATTCTTCCTAATATTAAGTTACTGATTTTACGCCCCACTAACTAATTTTACGGCTTTCAGGGACGCCAAGTTGCCGGAATTTTGTCTCGCAAGAGTTATGTTACGTGCTAGAAAATCTACCGATACCTTCAAATACCACTGGACTGAGACAAGATAGAACCTGCAGAGTTGGGCTCAGAAACCAGCGCTTTGCCTTCTGAGCTACCAGCCAGGCTTAGATTCTTCTTTTAGAGCGGAGAAATGCTTTCGGAAACTCCATTTAGTACAATGTTGGAATATATAAGATCTCTAGTAACATGTGGTGTGTTCACTCTGCAAAATTAAATACAACTCAGCTATAGGTCACTGTACTGAGAACACCAAAAATGACATGCGGGCAGCCTGAGCGTCGCTATCACTGCATTAGGCGCGTCCTAAAGTAGCATCGCTGCTCGCGTCGTATCTGAGAGATACATAAATTCAGTCCGTCTTCACAACCACTGTAAAATTTGTGGAAGATAGAAACGAACATAAAATGCACTTTTAGGTTTATTCACAATATGTCCATTGAAATATTGGGGAAGGCACTGGCATATTTGAAACAATTAAAGTAATTATCTGCCTGTTTCTTTTAACAGTCTCTAGGATTCTTAGATCTTAATGTTTCTGATTAGTCTAACAACTTTATATGTAACAAGATTTAACAGCTTCATTTCTAATAATGATAACAATAATCCCGTATTGACTATATATCCAATATAGATTTTTTTTGCTAGGGGCTTTACGTCGCACCGACACAGATAGGTCTTATGGCGACGATGGGATAGGAAAGGCCTAGGAGTTGGAAGGAAGCTGCCGTGGCCTTAATTAAGGTACAGCCCCAGCATTTGCCTGGTGTGAAAATGGGAAACCACGGAAAACCATTTTCAGGGCTGCCGATAGTGGGATTCGAACCTACTATCTCCCGGATGCAAGCTCACAGCCGCGCGCCTCTACACGCACGGCCAACTCGCCCGGTAATATAGAATATTTAAGATAACCTTAAACATTATAAACAATTGGTCCGCCTATTCAATACAATTTATAATTTATTATATTAGTACATGTTTCGTCCCCTAAGGGACATCATCAGCTATAATTAAGTAACATTAATATATCAGAATACAAAATAGCTATCATTAAAATTGGCAAGACACATTAAAAAACACTGATGTATGGTTCGACATTTAAAATGAAATTTTAGCAAATTTTGATAAAATTATAAGTCATATGATCGATATAAACAGTTAAATTATCCATTAAACTCTTGATAATGTTCTTGGGAATAACAGTTGCGCTTTATACAATCTTAAATGATCACTGTTGTGAATAGCACACTTGATTGAAGGTATTTCTTGATGAAAGATTGTTAGGTCTTTGATATGCATTTCTTAAATAGTATATAAGTGAATGCTTCAGAATTTAAAGTCAAATCGGGGCCTTAGTGGTAAAGATCTTTGTAGTGTTGAATATAATACTGTTCCTTATTATTGGCCCCGATCTTCAGAGGACGGCTCACTTCTACTGAGGTAAGAGTGGATCTGATTCAAAACAAGTAGAAGTATGATTTTAACAAAATTTGCTAAAATTGTATTTTAAATGTCGTACCATTCATCAATGTTTTTAATGTGCCTTGCCAATTTTAATAATATCAATTTTGTTTTCTGATATATTAATGTTAATTTTTTATAGCTGATGATGTTTCTTAGGGGACGAAATATGTACTAATATAATAAATTATGAATTGTATTGAATAGGCGGACCAATTGTTTATAATATTTAAGTTCATCTTAAATATTCTATATTAGTCTAACAACTCACTCAACAAAATAAAGTTTTACATATCATCTACCTCTTCATTTTCAATTTCACAAGATCTCGAGCTGTAGGCACTAGTACAAACAATAATGTGCTAATTGATAGCAAATCATAGGCATTAGAGATTAACATGAATACAATTTTTTTGCTATTGGCCTTACGTCGCACCTACACAGATATATCTTACGGCGACGATGGGATAGGAAAGGCCTACGAGTTGGAAGAAAGCGACCGTGGCCTCAATTAAGGTACAGCCCCAGCATCCGCTTGATGTTAAAATGGTAAACCACGGAAAACCATCTTCAGGGCTGCCGACAGTGAGATTCGAACCCACAATCTACCGAATGCAAGCTGACAGGCGCGCGCCTCTGACCGCACGACCAACTCGCCCGGTATATGTGCAAATTTACTCGCGTCCTATTAGTGAGGTAACGCTAGCAGTAGCTCGTGACATTTGTATTACATGAAGGTCACAAAACTAGTGGATGTCACCACTTCCGCGAGCAAATAATCACCACCGTGTATCTCTCAGATAACACGCGACTAATTCAGTGTTAAATATGATGCTTGTACGTTGCAGGTGAGCTATAGATTACTGTTTGACATACTTGTTTTCACTGTATTTCGATGTATTGGAGAGATGATGGGTTCGAAATCCATCGTCACCAGGATGAATGATGGCCTTCTGTGGCAATGTTTTAAGGTTACAAGTAACTTTTCGAAACATATTTGGAAATATGACATATTTTTGAAAATTTTTATTGAAAATAGATTTTCAAAATAACATTTCTAGGGACAAATGCATAATTTACTCGCTGATCTCAATTTTATCCTTTTCGTTCTTACCCTTCATACAGAATGTTGTTTTTTCAAACGAAGAAACTCTGCATCAAAGTTGAAATCCTATCAGGATGTAAATTGAATGTTCCTCCCCAGAAGCACCTCCCAATGGCGGGACAAGTCTTTGACTGTTACTATGACGCTATTAGAGTGCTCACATGCCAGAAACACGTAGGTCTAACTCGTTAAAGAACCCCTTTTCAAGGCAATATACAAGCACTCCAGGATCTCATAAAACAGCAGTAGACGGGAAGTACTGTTTATGTGCAACCTTGGATGAAGTTCCCACTTACTTATCAATATTTATGAAATGAGAATGTACAGGAATGTACGTCTCCTTGGCTGAATGGTCACTGAAGTGGTCTAAGTTTCATCGGGCCGTGGTTACATTTCTGAGTGTTTGTGTTGTTCTCATCTTCATTTAATCACCACACTGCAAACCACAACAGAAACAAACAATGGGGAATAAATACCTCCACATAGGGTTGGCATTATGAAAGTCCGTCGGCTGTAAAAATGGGATATACCGAGCTCGGTAGCTGCAGTCGCTTAAGTGCGTCCTTTCTCCAGTATTTGGGAGATAGTGGGTTCGAACCCCACTGTCGGCAGCCTTGAAGATGGTTTTCCATGGTTTCCCGTTTTCACATCAGGCAAATGCTGGGACTGCACCTTAATTAAGGCTAAGGCCTCTTCCTTCGCATTCGTAGGCCTTTCCTGTCCCATCGTTGCCGTAAGACCTAACTGTCTCGGTGCGACGTAAAGCAAATAGAAATAAAAAACAAGAACTAAATATTCCGTTTTTTTATTATACCGCCAGGCTAAGTGGCTCAGACTGTTGAGGATCTGGTCCGGTCTCACTCCGATGATATTTGAAAGTGCTGAAATACGTAAGCCTCGTGTCGGTACGTAAAATATCTCCTTCGGGACTAACTTCAGGCACTTTGGCTCCTCCGAAAACAGTAAAGGTATTTAGTTGGACGTAAAGCCAATAACATTATTACGACTAGATACAAATGTTTACGGCCTGATTTTTCTCCCTTAAAAAATATTTTTAATCCACGATTCTCTGGTTGACTCACATCTTTTCCGGTTGCTTGAAGTTATCCAATGGAGTTATATAATACATAATACAACACTGTAGACCAGGGTACATTTTAAAGCATTTGTCAGCTTGCTTCGTGACTAAGATAATAATTAAAGGGAGTACTCATTTTGCTGCAGTTATTACTATCAAAATTAACTCGAAACTTCCATTAAACCGGAAGAAATAGTGATCTCTCTGAATTAATAACAAAAGCCCTCATCCCAAGTTCCTTGTGTATTTCACATGGTTATCTTTCAGATAAATTTCCCTTTCAGTGTTACATTTTTTATATCACAAAATATTTCGAGAAAGAATAATTTCTCTCATTTTTACAACATTCCTACCTTTGTAGTTCTCAAAACCATTGGGTTTGTTTTGCAAAAATCGTATTCTTGATTTGATGTCAATTTTAGATCTGCGTTCTTTATACCTGTATTAACGCCCTGCTAAGGACTATGACATCATAGTTAACTCATTCCTCGTTTTCCTGTGCCATGTATCACTGACTAACGACGTTGCTTGCGAACGCTTGCTGTCTGGACGTGATGTTCCACAGGCACGCTTCAGGAGAATCAATCTCCTTGGAGTGGCGCGCTGAGGAGAGGGAGGGGGGTGGGGGAGGGAAGGAGGGAGGAGGGTAACAGTGTCAGCACCAAACACAATGAGGGCTGTAATCTGCCAATTTCATCACGACTCACTGTCGTGAAGGAGGAGTGAAAAAAACTTTCTACAACAATGTTCTCTGTAAGTGCTTCGTACTTCCTGCCCCTCCCTTTTTTTTCTACCCCATACCTCTTGCATCGTTTTAGCTCCTTTTGTTTGACGTTATCTGTTTTGTCAAAGAAATTTCTGACGCAAGCAAGCATTTGTTCTCCTTTTCGGGATCAAATTTCACTTGTAGTGAGGTGAGAAAACAAGCTGTGATGAAATGAGAAAAGAAGAAAGGCGATGACTGGAGGCAATAAGAATCATCCTCCAAATAACTCTCGACGTAGTGCGTGTCTAAGTAGTGATACCAAGAAATGTACTGGGATATAAAGCCGTGGCTCAGTGGAACTTCTCTTCCTTCAAGATGTTTCGTCCACAGCTTCAGTAGACATCTTCAGCGGCATAATATACATTTTTAAAGAAGGAAGCCATACTTTCCAGTATCGACTTAGTCAAATGACACACAAAAACTTTCCAGTCAGTCAAACACAAAACATTTTAGTATAAATTATCTATACTAATATATAAAGAGGTAGAGTTTGTTTGTATGTAATGGCTAATCTCAGCAACAACTGGGCCGATTCTAATTTTTTTCATTAATAGATAGATACATTATCCTTGAGTGCTATAGGCTATATTTTATTTTCTAAACGATTCGAGGGGGAGGGGACGACGTGGGGAGATATAAAAATACTAGTAGGTTAATATAGGCGAAATATTGAATTTGTCGTACAAGGACGAGACAAAGCTCAGTTTAAGAGTTTTGACGCAAAGAACAAAACTCGGTTAGTCCTACGGGCCCGAAAACCATGTACTAGGGCCCGAAAACCATGTATTAAGGCCCCAAAACTAACCTTTACGGAGATATTGGCACCACACTACTCCTGCTCTAGGAATCGGATAAAGAAATGAACTGCCGTAACCATGGCAACATCAGCTCCAGTATGCTTACAGCAGCGAGATTATCTACAATATATCACAAAAACCTAAAATGTTACAGACATAAAATTTGGTATTTGGATTCTCCTTTAAATAAAAGAACACAGACATTTGTTTTCAGAAAATCCACTTAAGGGGTGAGGGTTGAAAAGGAGTGAGGAAGGAGTTCAATTCTTTATATAATACATATATCTCAGAAACGGAAGATGTTAGGGACGTTAAAATTGGTAGGCCGTACTTGGAATCTTTTTTAAAAATAAATGAACGCACTTTTTCCGGAAAATCCACTTAAGAGGGTGACTTTTTTAAAGAAGTGGGTGATATTTTAAAATAAGTATCTTCTCTTCTACCGGTTTTCCCCACACCTGTGGGGTCGCAGTTGCGAACTGTGTCGCACATGTGGATTTGACGCTGTTTTACGACTGGATGCTCTTCCTGACGCCAATCCTATGCTTAGGGATTAATTACTATTGAGTATTCCTGTTGTGGTTGGTACTGTGGTGTGTTGAGTGAATATGAAGAGGAGAGTGTTGGGACAAACACAAACAACCAGTCCTCGAGCCAGAAGAATTAATCACACGCAATTAAAATATCCAATCCAGCCCGGAATCGAAACCGGAAGTCTGTGAACCGAAGGCCTCAACGATGAAGTCTCAGCCAAGGAGCGGAGAAGTTTTTAAAATTAGTATATCTACAGTATACCTCATAAACTTAACATGTTACAGGCGTGAAAATTGGTAATCTCCTTTAGAAATAAAGGAACCCTTTTTCTGACCTTTTCTCACATGTAGAGTTCCATGTCGCATGTTCCAGGTTTAGCTCTGCCCGTAGGTTGGTCATCTTAGCCCCAAAGGGCAATGCCACAAACGTGGTTTACAAAAGAGGTTCTGGCGAAAATGAAATGCAATTTTTCGGCGAGTTTTTAACTTTAGGAATTTTCAGATAATGTCTTAGTGCAGTACTGAGGAACAATTAATTTTTATCAACTTAAGAAATCCTCTCGAGCGAAGCCGTGGGTAACAGCATGTTATATTATAAACATACCTGTAACAAATAAGAATGACATGTTTCGCTCTAGAAGAACATCCTCGTAAACAATACTGTACATATTTACACGTTATTGAAGCGATTTGATAGAATCTGAATTACATATATTTTAAAGTTTTGAAATAGGGAAGATCTTCTATTTTCACGCAACACTAACTTGTAACGGGAAAAAGATCGCTCAAAATCGCAGGAATATATTGGTGCATATTTGAAATACGTCAAATTCAATTAAGGCTCACCTTTCTGCCGTTTTATACGCACCTGTATCTCTCTATAAAGCTTACCCTCCTGATGCACTCTAGTTCTAAGAAAGATAATTTTAAGACATTACAGAAAAGAATTAAGACATGTGAAAATTCCGACTTTGAGATGACTGCAAGCAGGCATGCGAAAATGGAATAAAAAGATATAAATATGTCAAAAGCACGAAAATTCGCGGGGAAATATGACCATAATATGAAAAATTACCGTGAAATGACAAAAAACTTAAAAGAGCCAGAATATGACTTTAAATGACGCGTGAAAATTGCATAATTTTAGTCCCCGTAGATAAAATCTTGCTTAACATATATTTTCCATGGAAATAATATAAAGGGAAAATATGACTTACTAATACGTGCTTGCGTTTAAAATTTCTTTTTGATAAATGGTAAGTTGTAGAAGTTCAAAATATAAGTCTTGACTTCTCTTAAATTAATGGTAAATTGTAGAAGTTCAAAATATATGTCTTGACTTCTCTTAAATTAATGGTAAATTGTAGAAGTTCAAAATAAAAGTCTTGACTTCCCTTAAAGCAATGGTAAATTGTAGAAGTTCAAAATATAAGTCTTGACTTCCCTTAAATTAATGGTAAATTGCAGAAGTTCAAAATATAAGTCTTGACTTCTCTTAAATTAATGGTAAATTGTAGAAGTTCAAAATATAAGTCTTGACTTCTCTTAAAGTAATGGTAAATTGTAGAAGTTCAAAATATAAGTCTTGACTTCTCTTAAATTAATGGTAAATGGTAGAAGTTCAAAATATAAGTCTCGACTTCTCTTAAAGTAATGTAACTCCTTTTTATTTGAAGCAATCAATTATTGTGGTATGCTTGCGGGACATTGAAGGATCTACTGCAAAATGAGCACCTTAGAAGAACGTGTGAATTTACCTGAATCAGTGTGAAGCTTAAAGGGAAGCAGTTACACTGTTATGGTCGAGTATTGAGACCAGGTCACTCGCACCTCGTAGATCATTCCTTAGTAATGGAGGAACCGAGCAAAGAGAAAGTAAGGCCAAAGATGACTATAAATGTTGGAAGAAAAAATATACAGTTTCAGCACTGTACATGTCGACTCCAAGAAAATTTAAGAATACTTGTTTGAACGGTGCAGATGTTGACAGAAAGGAAATAAAAGAAATAACAGGATCGTGTTCCTATTCCTTCCTTCTGGTTTCTTTAAGTTAATACTACCGCAAGTAATGATGTTGTTCGGCGAATTAGGGATGGAAAAAGGAATGGGATATCTCGGAACATTATTGCAGGCCCTCCAAAATTTCGGAAGAACTCTGATTTTGTTTCCGGCCCTATGCTCCTCAACAGGAGTTTAAGGAATTAAGTCAAGTTATTTTGTTTAAATATTCCCTAGAAAGACATACATACTTTGTACACACATACATTATCATTATGCCTTTCAGCGTTCAGTCTGCAAGCACCTGTGAATTTACTACACGTCGCCACAATCCTCTGTTTCCAACTAGTGCTGTGGTCCCATTTAGTTCTATACCTCTTATATTTAAATCGTTCGAAACTGAGTCTCACCATCGCCGTCTTGGTCTACCTCTACTTCTCCTACCCTCTATAACAGAGTCCATTATTCTCCTAGGTAACCTATTCTCCTCCATTCGCCTCACATGACCCCACCACCGAAGCCGGTTTATGCGTACAACTTCATCCATCGAGTTCATTCCCAAATTAGCCGTTATCTCCTCATTCCGAGTACCCTCCTGCCATTGTTCCCACCTGTTTGTACCAGCAGTCATTCTCGCTTCTTTCATGTCTGTTACTTCTAACTTATGAATAAGATATCCTGAGTCCACCCAGCTTTCGCTCCCGTAAAGCAAAGTTGGTCTGAAAACAGACCAATGTCAAGATAGTTTATTCAGAAAAGTACGAAGTTAGTTTGAAATATTTCCATATTGTTGTGCATGCTCTTATTCATCTTCCTGGCCTTATTTTTTCTACTTTTACATAATTTGCTTTACGGCCAACCGACGATGGAATGGTGACGACGGGATAAGAAAGGGACAGAAGTGGGAACGAAATATCCATGGCCTTAATTTAGTTGCAGCCCCAGCGTTTTCCCTGTGTGGAAATGGGAAACCATGGGAAACCACGGAAAACCATCTTCAGGGCTGTAGAAATCGGTGTTCCAACCCGCTGCTTCCTGGACTTTTCCCTATTATATTGGGTCAATACTCTGTATGGATTTATCCCATTTTTTTCTTTACGTCGCACTGACACAGATAGGTCCTATGGCGACCATGGGATAGGAAGGGGCTAGGAGTGGGAAGGTAGCGGCCGTGGCCTTTATTAAGGTACAGCCCCAGCATTTGCCTGGTGTGAAAATGGGAAACAAGGGAAAACCATCTTCAGGGCTGCCGACAGTGGGGTTCGAACCCACTATCTCCCGTATACTGGAGACTGGCCAAACTTAAGCGACTGCAGCTATCAAGCTCGGTATATCTTTCATGATGCCAAGCCTATGTGGAGGTATTTATTCCCCATTGTTTGCTTCTGTTGTGGTTTGCAGTGTGGTGAGTAAATGAAGATGAGACCAACACAAACACTCAAAAATGAAACTAGGGCCCGATGAAACTTGGACCACTTCACTGAATATTCAGCCAAGAAGACGCACATTCCTTTAGTTTTCTGGGATAATCCATACGAAGAAGCAAATACTGCTTCCTGCAGATAATTTCACAAGGAAAAGTGATGGCAAAAGAAGTGACAACGCGAAGGAAGAACACAGCAGGAACATATTAGAGTTTTTCCAGTGGCTTTTCCATCAGTCTCACAGAAGAAGAAGAAATAAAAGCGTGTGTCCTCCGGAAAGGCCTGCTGCAGGTCGTTAGAGTTTTCGCCGTATGGGCAAACTGCACGTCCGGAGAATAATAATAAGAATAAATGGTAATACGGAAACGCAGCCATGGCCCCTATTGAGTTACAGACCAATATTCAAGTTACCTTAAGTTAAAGGAGAAAACTCCCGGAAAACAATCTTCAACATCGCAAGTATTTGAGGTCGAACTCATGATGAAAACATACGATTGCACAAACCCAAACCGTCATAGCGAACACCGTCGCTCAGTTGCTGCGTTTAAGCAGATGCGTACTCAGCAGCTTAATTACATCTCCTACATTGGAGAAGTGTACTATATACAATATTGCTTAAAACAGGGAAACTGGGGTCAGTATATTTATCACGTTAAATAACACCTTAAGACGGCAACATTCTGGCAATTAAGCATTTTTCTAAAGAATGATAGTTCTCAAACTGTCATTAAATAATAATATGGCCTGAGCTATGGTTTGCAGGCGTTTTAAATTGATGCTATTTAGGCTACCTGTGCAGGGTTTCCCTAAGCCGCGGTGGTAAAGGCGTGCTCAGTCATCTAGGTACATTGAGGCCGACACTCCACTTCTGATCGACAGAGGAATAATAATAATAATAATAATAATAATAATAATAATAATAATAATAATAATAATAATAATAAAATAGTGTAATTTAGCGTACTTTGAATTCTTGTAGATATTAAAGGACATCAGAATGGGAACCTTGTCTCATAGCCGTTCCTTAAACATGTCGGATGCCACTAAAATGGAGTGGCCGCATTCAAACAGTCTCATATGCCACCAAATTCTGCTAGGATCAAACTCACTTCACCGAAAAAAGAATAACAACGCTTTACCACCAATTCACTCAAATATGTACCTATTTTTAGGTTTTTAATAATAATAATAATAATAATAATAATAATAATAATAATAATAATAATGTTATTTGTTTTACGTCCCACTAACTACTCTTTTACGGTTTTCGGAGACGCTGAGGTGCCAGAATTTAGTCCCGCAGGAGTTCTTTTACGTGCCAGTAAATCTACCGACACGAGGCTGACATATTTGAGCACCTTCAAATACCACCGGACTGAGCCAGGATCGAACCTGCCAAGTTGGGGTCAGAAGGCCAGCGCCTTAACCGTCTGAGCCACTCAGCCCGGCTATTTTTAGGTTTAGGATAATACAAAGATCGAGTCATAAGTCATGGCAACTATTTATTTTCTCGCGAACAGGATACAACACGAAAAATCTAATGCATTTAGAAATATAGGGCATGTACTCATGCATAGTGCCTGAAGACAAATTCCGACTTCAGGAGATTCTCGTAGAAACGTGGCAGAACACAGGTCATTGGTAAACTTTGCTTTATTATGGTATAGACAACAAATACACAAAACTACGTACAAAGGACAGGTCTCCACTAGTTACAGACGTTCAAAATAATCACCCCAGGTTTCCACTGTGCGTTGCCAGCGATGGGGCAGGCGCTGAATCCCATTCTCTACATGTGTGTCGCTAACGTGTGACACCTCTCTTCGAAATGCTGTTACGATGCCCTCTTTGTTAGCAAACCGTTGTCCACGTAATGGCTTCTTGACTTTGGGGATTAGATCATAGTCACATGGGCTCAGATCAGGCAAATAAGGCGGGTGTGGAAAAACCTCCCATCCCCACCGTTGTAAGCGACGCTGAATGATGGCTGCTGTATGAGCTGTCGCGTTATCGTGTAGGATTTTGGCGTTGTCCAAAAGATCTGGACGTTAGGTTCGCACTGCACGGCGCAAGTGGTACAACACACCTAATGCTTCCCGCAGCTCTGCATGGGATTGGCGTGCATTTCTGTCACGGAGAAGTGCAATTTTAATATACGATCGTTGTTTCTGCTTGTTGACTTCCATTTTGTGACGCTCTCACTCACACACTGAACTTGGGGGCATGCTTAGTCTCACACTATTGTCACATACACCATCCAGTGGCATCATACGCGACAACATACCGTGAGTTTCCAAATGCATATCTTAGATTTTCTGTGTTGTCTCCTGTTCACGAGAAAAAAATAGTTGCCATGACTTATGACTCGACCTACGTAGTTCAAACAGATACTATTTCTAAAAAGTGTACTCCCTCCTTCGTATTTCTATTACTCAATATTCCACAAGGGAGCATTTATAATAAATATTACGTTCAAAGTTAAGTAACCCTGCAAGTAGGACTCGAATTTGAATTACTTTCTCTGTTTAAGATTCGTTTGAAAATGAGCAGCTAAAATTTCTCTAATCGTCAAGCAGTTATTCAGTCCCACACATTATGTGAGTCACTTGGTAGAATACGTGAATCGAAACTGCTGAAATAGATCTACGTGACCAGAATACTGCACTTCCACAACTCAGATTGATAAGTCCATGATACGCTGTTCGAATTCACACGCTCAAACTGTTTGTGTGACAATGCCCAGTCTTAAAAAGTTTCAAGATGGAAGTTTCTAAGATATTCCTTTATTTCCTGCCTAAATTTGTTAATAATTTTTATCATGTTTTAAAATTCTATTTAAAATGAGTCACTTCAAATATTTGCGATAAATTCAGATACTGATTTGAATGAGGGTTTAATCATAAAGTCTTCGTTCTAACATAAATGATTAGAGAAAGCTCTATACACAGGGTGATTAAGTTGACCACCTCAAATATCTTCAGATTAAATTTCTTAAATTGTATTAATGACCTCAAAAAATGCCCGACTCGTTGGCTGAACGGTCAGGCTACTGACCTTCGGTTCAGAGGGTCCCGGGTTCAATTCCCGGCCGGGTCGGGGATTTTAACCTTAGTTGGTTAATTCCTACTGCACGGGGGCTGTGTATATGTGTTGTCTTCATCATTTCATCATCTTCTTCATCATCATCATCACCATCATCACGACGCGCAGGTCACCTACGGGATTCAGATAGAAAGACCTGCACCTGGCGGACCGAACCCGTCCTGGGATATCCCGGCACTAAAAGCCGTACGACATTTCATTTTACCTCATAAAATACCATCCTGTTCCTCTCGATCACACATAATCAATCAATACTGATCTGCATTTAGGGCAGTCGCCCAGGTGGCAGATTCCCTATCTGTTGTTTTCTTAGCCTTTTCCTAAATGATTTCAAAGAAATTGGAAATTTATTAAACGTCTCCCTTGGTAAGTTATTCCAATCCCTAACTCCCCTTCCTATAAATGAATATTTGCCCCAGTTTGTCCGTAATATTACCGAAAAAGCCGGTAGGAATCGAGCCACAAATTCACTGGTGTTGTTACTTTGCAAATTAGACAAGTATTTTTTGATATGTTAAAGGGTTTCAAAAGTGTAGGCATTCGCAAAAGATGCTCCACTCACCTTGATTTCGGGCGCGTAGTTCTCGTGCTTGTTGATAAACACACATACCTTGCCATTATCTCAAAGGGCTCCGTGGCTAAATGGTTAACGTGCTGGCCTTTGGCCACAGGATTACCGGGTTAGATTACCGGAAGGGTCGGGAATTTGAACCATCATTAGTTGATTTCGCTGGCGTGGGGGGTGGGTGTATGTGTTGTCTTCATCATCATTTCATCCTCATCACGACGCGCAGGTCGCCCATGGGTGTCAAATCAAAAGACTTGCACGTGGCGAGCCGAACTTGTCCTCGGACATTCCCGGCACTAAAAGCCATACGAAATTTCATTCATTTATCTCGAGGGAGGCCGGAGAAAAAACAGTATGATTTAGGCCTAGAGCACTTTGGAGTTGTTTCATTACCATTGAAGCAGAAAAAGATAAATTAGTACAATTTCACTGTGTTATCTGCAGTATTACTGTCCTGCTCATGAGTACATAGTATGTGAGATGAAAGGAACAACCAACCAATGACATGGTCATTCCAAAGAATAGATGCAAAATTAACGGACAACATTATTGTTGGCCTCTCAGATGTCGACTTTAAAGAGAACCAAATATCGATGTATGTCAGCAGCAGGTAGCGGTCGAGCTGAAACAATAAGTACTCTACTCTTTTAGTACTGGCGAAACTGAGAAAATTGAGTTCATTTAGACATTAAAATATAAAATGGTACAAAACGCACCCATTTTGTTTCTTGTCAGCGTCTCTTCTTTTATTCTTAAGAGTATGACTAACCATCAAACATTTTGATAAGCACAATACCATCACAATATTCTATGTATGGAATACGTTAGGTATATGTATTTATCAGCAAAGCGTGAGTCATGCAGGAGGGCAATACACTGGACATCTCAGCAAGTGGCGCATCTCTTGCTGTCTAATACCCACATATTTGAAACCCTTTATTTCCAAAAGTACATGTCTGATTTGTAAAGTAACACATCACTGAAATTATCGCTCGATTCCTGACTGTTCTGTTGGGTTAAATTAGTATAGGACCATTTAAAAGAGCTAAGTTGCTACCTGTTTCTCGGTAATTACGTATGTGATTGAGAGAAATAGGACAGTATTTTTTTTTTTTGCTAGGGGCTTTACGTCGCACCGACACAGATAGGTCTTATGGCGACGATGGGATAGGAAAGGCCTAGGAGTTGGAAGGAAGCGGCCGTGGCCTTAATTAAGGTACAGCCCCAGCATTTGCCTGGTGTGAAAATGGGAAACCACGGAAAACCATCTTCAGGGCTGCCGATAGTGGGATTCGAACCTACTATCTCCCGGATGCAAGCTCACAGCCACGCGCCTCTACGCGCACGGCCAACTCGCCCGGTGGACAGTATTTTACGAACCCCTTAATACAATCAATTTAAGAATTTGAAAACAGAATGTCTACACCTTTAAAACGGATCAGAAGAAATTTGAGGTGGACAACTCAGCTGAATCACCATACATACACAAAATGGAACTGTCAGTATGTCTAAATATGCTATGGCTAAGCGTCAAGATTGGCTAATGATAAGTTTATGCATATTGATATTATGCAAACAACGAGGCTAACGACGGAATTTGAAACCGAATGCTTGCATTAGGTGTATAACTTTGTCATTAACCAATAACCACTCGCAGTCGCTTAAGTGCGGCCAGTATCCAGTAAACGGGAGATAGTGGGTTCGAGCCCCACTGTCGGCAGCCCTGAAGATGGTTTTCCGTGGTTTCCCATTTTCACATCAGGCAAATGCCGAGGCTGTACCTTAATTAAGGCCACGGCCGCTTCCTTCCACTTCCTAAGCCTTTCCTATCCCATCGTCGCCAAAGACCTATCTGTGTCGGTGCGACGTAAAACAAATAGCAAGTAAGTAATAACCACTCGATAATTGTGGAAAATGTGTTCTAAGTTTAAGATTGACCAAGAGGCGTTGTCTAATAATAGACAGTGTGTTCTAAAGGTTAAGATTGACCAACAAGTATTTGATATTGTTAGACAATATGTCCTAGCGCAATGATTAATTTTCATTTCTAAATTACAGAAGTTAGTCTGAATCATATGGTCAGACTCTCTGGTTTAATGGTCAGCGTTGAGGCCTTCGGTTCAGAGGATCTGCGGCTCGATTGCTAGCCGGGTCGGGGATTTTAATTGCATCTTATTTATTCTCAAAGTTTGTGTTTGTCCCAAAACGTTCTTCTTCCTATTCAGACAACACATCATACTACCATGACCGCAGAAACATGCAAAAGTGATTACTTCCCTCCATATGGAGTTGGTGCCAAGAAGGGTATCTGGCCGTAATACAGGGCCAAATCCACATGTGAAACAGAGTTTGCACCCACCAGTCCACTGGTGTGAGAAAAGTGGTAGAATAAGATGTTATGTGAATTATATAGTCCGAAAACGTTGTCTCTTACAAGTGGTTTCAACGGCGTGATACATCATTAAAAATAATTTCAACTTAATAAATGTCATTAATCTTAAATAACGCATGTGAAAGTTATACAAAAACAATGAAATAAATGTTAAGTTCTTCTAAACGTCTCCCCCCCTAATTGCCTACTTATTTTTACAACTCGTATACTTGTTGCATACTACACTTGCTACAAAAAGTATTGGCACTCCCTATGTTGCCGCAAAATATGTGTATACAGGAAGTGTGAAAGAAAATAACGTGTGTAGCCCTTAATATAGTGTACATTCAAACTACAATGCACTGCCATCACAACAATAACACAAAAGAAGTATGTAGTTACACGAGGACATCCACTTTAACACTGCAAAACAAGTATTGGCACAGTATACTACTAAACACTGTAGGTGTTCTTGCGTACGTTCCACTATCGTGTATGCAATCCATTGGCGCGAATGACAGCCTCCAGACGTTTC